>NW_007726264.1:166579-249765 GCF_000696425.1 Galeopterus variegatus | reverse complement strand
CGCAGATGCGCGAGGGAAGGAGAGGGGCGGCGGGGACGGGCGCTGGCGCTGCCACCGGCTTCTTTGTTTGCGCCGGCTGCGCCCTGCGCCCTTCGGGGCCCGCAGCGTCGCAGCCCGGCCGGCCGGCACTTGTTCTGGGGGTCCGCCGCGCCCCGGGACCGTGCGGGCCCCTGCGCTCCCGTCCCCTCCAGGCCTCGCGTCCCTCCCGTTGCCCCGCCCGGGTCTTCGCCGCGGCCACAGAGTCTCATCTGCAGCCGGATTTAAAATGAGATTAAGCGAAAGCGCAATTGGCAGCCTCGAGTGGTGCCTGGAAATGGTGATTTGTGCTGCTGGGGTGTAGGGAATTCTGAGGCAGGAAGGGCTGGTGGAGCTGAGACCTGACAGGCGCTCTCCGCTGGACTGCTCTCAGTCATTGCTACTGGGTTCGTCAGGCGGAGATGTGAGGAGTGCTTTTAAAAATCATGTTTATTTGCTTTAAATGTCAGTTATGACCAATGTTCCTGAAATAGGGGGAGGGGAAAATGTTCAGGGGAGATGCTGGCAGCGGTGATTGAAGCGGGTGGTAATGAGCTGCTGCACATGAGGCTGCGGGGAACTGAAATAATCCATAAGCACGTTTTTAGCCGAGGAAGGCTGGCAGGAGCCCTGCGGCATCCGGTGATGGGGGAGCGGGGTTGCCAGGTTTTAAGGCCTCTCCCCACCCACCCTTATCTTGCCACCAACCCCGGATAAACCCGCGCGTACAGAAATGGGCAGATGATAAACTTGGAATGGATGGTGTCTTTGCCTGCGTTTGGGGGTGAAGCGTGAAAAGCAGGGCCCAAGGGGAGACCTCTGTCGTCACTTCGTTGCAGAAGGAAGAGACAGTTTTTTTTCCTCTTACCCAGGCTGAGTTTAGACCAGTGGAGAGGACCCACTTCTAGCTGCCTTCTGGATTCCCTTATTTAAAAATCCCTGAGGGCTCAACTGCCATATGTACGATATGTACATATATGAGATTTAATAACAGTCCTTACACTGTTGCTCTGTGCTGGGTGCCGGTTATAGGCTGTAGGTACTGTTGGGGCCCAGAAAGAGATACCCCAAAGTGAAGGCCTCAGAAGCAGCCTCAAAAGCAAAGTTTTCCTCTGACCTTCTTCTGCCCTCTGGTCTTGGCCTCATGCTCCCCTGAGACAAGCCATAGAATTATTTATTTATTTATTTATTTATTTATTTACTTTTTTGGCGGCTGACTGGTCTGGGGACCCCAGTCCTTGATCTTGGTGTTATAAGGCTGATGCTTTAACAACTGAGCTAACTCACCAGCCCAAGTCATAGAAATTGGAATTCCTCTTCACCAAGGCAGGTCATAGATGTACACTAATCTTTCCCTCTCCCCCCTTCCTCCTTGTCTTTCTATCCTAGAGCTGGCCATAAAGAAATTTCCTGACCTAACTTGTCTGATTGTGGTTTGTAATACCCCCCTTCCACACCGTGGAGGAATGAGTGCTACACAGAAAGGCCAAGAAGAATCTGAACAGAGAGGCCTTGCTGGGTTTCCCCACTCAATCTATTAGCATTAGGCTGTACTTTTCTTGTCCAGTCACGTTTCTACATGGCTGTGCCTGCTTCGTAGAACCTAAGCATAAATATGGGCAATTTTCCCTATATGTTTGGATCTTCATTCTGAAGGCTCCTGTGTCATATAAAACGATGACAGAATAAAATTTGTTATGCCTTTTCTTCATATTAAACTGTGTTTATCAGGTAATTTTTTTCAGAGAAGCTTCAGCGGGCCTAAGGGGAGTCTTCCCTTGAGCAGGATACCAAATCCGCCTTGCTCTTCTGGAAGCCATACCCAAGAGAGATCAGAGCTTGAAAACTGGCAAAATCATTAGGTTTTCTTACCTGTCAGACTCCCTGTCTCTGTGGAACTCTGTCAAGCAGACAGTAAAAATCATTGTCTTGTTCCAAAGTTTTTGCATAGGAAGAAAAGGATTAGTCTGATATATAGTGACTCTGGTACGTGTTTTTCCTTTATCTTCGTCTTTCTGTGTCCTTTTGTGATAAAGTGGGGTACCACAGAGTAGAACACAGACCTAGAACAGGCCCTATAAGACTGTTGTTCAAACCAGACCTGCGGACTGGTAAGCTCCGCAGTTCTTACCAGACTGGCATCTATTTAGACAAACTTTGTTGTGGGTCCCTGAAACAAAAAACGGATAAGGTTTCCCTCTTTTCTTGTTTTTATGTCCTAAAGCTCGGTTTGTGACCAAGTGAGAGCATTCTCTCTTGGCCTTCGCCATCTGGGGGATTTGAGGGTTGGCTCATGTCTGGTGGCCAGTTTAATTGGGAAACCCAAGCACACTGTTTGTTCTGAACATGCCAAGCTCATGGGGAAGTTTGTCATAAGAGGCCTGGTATGTAAGGGATTTTGTTGACTCAATCTTGTTGCCTTGTTTGTGCTGGGAAACCCCGTTCCCAGTATTGCCTCTCTGGGGTGCAGATTAGGAAGTCTATGACTGGAGGAACCTCACGTTTCCCTGAAGGCTTTGTTTTAACTGCCTGTGGCAACAAGGGTCTTTTTGCCTATCTCTGAGAGTGAATTTTGGGGTGTCATGGGGGCTTCCTCCTCTATGCACTCTCTAAACCTGAAAACTACCTCTGGGTTGGGTGAGTTGCTGTTGAAATTGGGTACAACATTGGAAGGACTCAGAATTGTCCCTGGTCAGACAATTGATCCTTTGAATTGGCTGTTTTTAAAAGAGAACTTTTCAGAGATTTCTTGTCTTAAACAGCAATCTTATAGTATCTATCAAAAGATTAAAATAACAACTAGCCTTAAAAACTTTCTTGACAAGATTTTTTAAAAACCAAAAATTAGATTTAAAACAAAGGTAAAGTTCTTTCAGTGCACCACAAAATACCTTTAACTCAAAAAAAATTATAAAAATCAGTTTAAATTGTTTGTTTTAAATTATTTGTATGACTTGATCTTTTCAGGTACACATTTGTGATTCTTCTACCCCCATGGACAGCCTTTGCTTTCTTTAAGCTGTCATTGGAGACAGTCTGGATCTTGTTGGGGGGATATGCATTTTTGTTCCTTATTTGGAGACTTTAGCTTGGATGTGCTTATTTGTTCAGATTTTGAGTCATTTATTATATTTAAAATATGTTAGAAACTTTTTGTTGTTTGTTCGTTTCCTGAACTAAATGAGTAGGTTCATTTGTGACTGGCGTACTTACTGTTGTCAGCTCTCCTGGTGTTGTTTTTAAGGGTTGCCCTAGATGAGCGCTTCTTTGCACCTCTTTGGTTTTGAGTATATTTTGTTTTAAGCTTCTCTTTTTCTCTCTTTGGGAACTATTTATAAACCCCTTTTTCTCAAACCTCTATTCTCTTGCTGGCATTTTCACCAAAGACCCTGAAGCCTCATGAGAAACATGGCATGGTACACCAGCCGATCTCTTGTTGGGTCTGCTGCCTTCCTCTCGGAGCCCCAAGACTTGAATGGCTTTGGCTTTATTGGTTAATTGGCTCAGCCCTTAGCACATTAACACAGTCAAGGGAAAGAAACTATACTAAAAGCAATCTGTCTAACTAGACGGTCTCCAAAATACAGCTTTCTGGCATTCAACTGGTTATTCTAACCCGATTTCTGAATTTTCTTCTAGGTTCATCTATGTATCTCCTGGTGAAATTCTATGCTTTTATTTTGTCTTGGCATCCATTTTTTAATCTTCCTCTGTGTCTCCTCTGATACACCCAAACTCTGTCTTGGAAAAGCTTGCATTCTTTCTCTGTGCTTTGAGATGTAAATTTGCTACCTTGCTTTCTCTGAAACTCAGTGGGGGCTTCTGCCATAGGACAGATAAACTTTAACTTGCTTCATTTGCAGAGACACGTTTAAATCCAACTGTCTTTTTTAAATTAGTGAGTTTTATATTGTATCCTTATTTGTTTCTGTGTTTTCTTGTATACAGGTATACATATGTAAGCTGTATGTTGTATCCTACATATTTATGTGTATACATGTGTTTGTATATTGTCTACATGGTACCAAATTGGTTTATAAATAATGCCTGCTCAAGTGAATAAGTGCTTTTCAAGTTCATGTGACTTTAGTTTTTGGCAAATACAGCTAGTTTTTAAACTTGTTGGTAAAATAGATATGTTTGCAGAATTTAATTTAGACATGTTTGCCTATGTCTATCTACTGGCCAAACAGATTTATACTGTCTCTAATAGATATTTTAAGGTTATAAAATTGTTACTTCTGTGATATTTTTAATACTTGATTAATTTGACTATGGACTAAAAGCTGCAAGGATAGCCTGATGGGCTTCCCCAGCCTTGCACACGTTTTGTTAGTTTGCCTTTGGTTCTGAGCCTCTCTATTCTGGGGTATAGACAGGTGGCCATGGTGAAGCCTGGGACATATGTATCCACAGCATGTGGACCACCAGCTGCAATACACAGCCAAGCCCAATACGGTCTCTTCTCTGTCTCAGCTCTGTCTTCTGGCCATGTGGGTAATGACAATATCCTTTAGACATTATCTTTGTAGGCTCTGTTCTGTCTTGGGCTCCACATCGCCATCCTGAATGCCACATGGGTACCTGGGACCCAGGACGGCTAGGGGAACAGTACCTAGGAGTTGATAAAGATTTGGCTTGGTTTTGTTTTTTTCAAAAGAAAAATAATAACTTAAATAAATAGCTGTATTTTCCATGATCAATTTAAACAATTGCTAAAATTAAATAAATTTTAAAAATGCCAATAGGATAAATGTTTATAAGTAAACTTGTCATTGCTTCAAAAATTGTTTTCAATAATTGAAAAATCTTAAGGTCATATTATATTAATTAAGCAATAGGGAACCATAAATGTCTGAGTCATTTCTAAGTAAATTAGTTATTATACATAAGTTTAAGTTTATATACTTTAATACTGTTTTTATGTGATGTTAAAAAAAAGCTAAATATATTTAGGTCTGTTAAAAAAATTGAAAACATGTCTCTTCAAATATTAGGAAATTGTTTTCATCTACAAATATTTATATAAAACAGTTCAAAATTGCTTGCTTCCTAGGTTTTTCACTGGAAATTAGGGTTACTAAAAATTCAAATTATAGTTTTTATATATATTAAAACTACTAGCTAGTAAAAAAAAAATTCTATGTACAGTGTTTTTAAAAAGTAGGATACGCGGAGGCGCTCCCGCTGAGGGTTCGGATCCCATGTGGAGACTGGTTCCCGCTCACTGGCGGAGCGTGGTGCGGGCGCGACACCGAGGGTTGCGATCCCATTACCGGTCAGTAAAAAAGACAAAAAGGAAAAAAAAAAAAGTAGGATACGAAGTTTTAAGAACATTTAAAAATGGTTTTTATTTTTAAAATTTTATTTAGTTTAAAGATATTTAAAGGTCATTTCAAGTTTTAAAAATGTTATAGACAAAACTAAATAAATATAATTTTAAAAGTTTATAAAAATTTTGTCTTATGTGGTCAAAACTGACTAAAATTAGAGTTAAGGTTTTATTAAAATTGGCTTTAGTATTAATGGTATACTGTAAAATGTAAAATTTGTAAAATGTACAAATGTAAAATTTGATTTTTTATCTTAAACAAGATTTTCATGTAATATTGATAAAAAGAAAATAGTAAAAGATTTGTATTCACCTTCTTAGTAAACTACAAAAAAAAAAGGAAGAGAGCAAGAACTGGATTCTGTGTCTTTATTAGGTCTTTTGATTGCTTAAGAAAATTGAGTTAAAGACTTAAGGTTTCTTTTAAAAATATGTAACTTTATATTTGTGTAAATGTGCTATTAATATATGTTGCAAAATTGTTTGAAATTCCTAATATTCTGATATGTCTTGGTATATGTTATCAGTCATAATTAAGACTGCTATGTAAAATTGTTCTAGGCAATAGAAATAACTCAGTTTCTTTGTTAATTGCATATTGATTGTCCATAGTAAATTGCTTTATTTTGATGCTTTTCTTTCTGAAAGCTCTTTGCAAATCCTAAATTTTCATGTCTCCAAGGAGGTTCTTTAAAAAGATTAAAAGATAAAATTGGACTGGGGGGAAGGGGAAAAAAAACAACTCTACAACTCTAATGAAAAACCTGGACTCATAAAATTGCTAACCTAACATCAAAAAGAATAGGAATTAATTACGTGGGACTGAACTAAAGAAGGATTAAGACATTTTTTCTTTTTGTTTGAAACATCGCTGATTATTTTTTTTGTTTTGTTTTGTTTTCCAAATATAAGAAATATATTTTTCTTTTTGGACTATTTATAGCTTTACAACAATTTGGTAAAATACAATTTTGTCAGCAAAATTGACACATTTACTTCTCTTTCTACCTGAACCCTCCAGAATTTTAAAACTCTTTGTGAGTATTCTAATATGATATATTAGTCTGTTTCTGTTGCTTTTAACAAAATACCTGGAACTGGGTAATTTGTAAAGAAAACAAAATTTATTGCTTACAGTTTCAGAGGCTGGGGAGTCCAAAGTCCAGGGAACACATCTGGTGAGGATCTTTGCCTTGGATTGAATGTCCCCTCAAAACTTAGTCCCCACTGTGACAGTGTAAAGAGGATGGGAAGTCCTATGATGATAAATGAAAGGTGAGGCTTCGAAGAGGTGATTAGATTGAAGGACCATGCCATAGTGAATGAACTAATAATGGTGGTCAGAGACATGGTTCTGAGGGCTTTAAAAGAAAAGAGAGAAGCATCTGTCTCTCTCTGTGCTGCCATTTTCTGCCATGTGAGGCCCCTGCATTGCTCGCCAGATGTCTTCTCTGGACTTTGGACTTCCTAGCCTCTGAAACTGTAAGCAATAAATTTTGTTTTCTTTATAAATCACCCAATTTCAAGTATTTTGTTATAAGCAACAGAAATGGACTAATACCGTCTTCTTTGGTGGTGGCTTTATAGCAATGCAGGGATCTCACATAGCAGAAAATGGCAGAGCAGAGAGCGAGACTTCTATGAGCTGTCCTTTTAAGCCCTCAGAACAATGCCCCTGACCGCCATTAATGATCCATTTACTAAGGCGTGGTCCTACCATCTAATCATCTCTTCAAGACTCCACCTTTCAATTACTGTAATAGGACTTCCCACCCTCAACAGTTACAGTGGGGAATGAGACTGAGGGGACACAATTCAATCCACTGTATATGGCAATATAGTTATTTGCATGAGTTCAATAAGAATCTGTTCTCCTTACAATAGGATATGATTGAGAACTCTAGTTATTTCATCAAGGCTGAGATTGGAATGTCACATTTTAGATATGACCAGACTGTTTTAAGGAGTTGAGGTTGACTTTATGGAGACAATAAAAAGCCCCTTGAATGACCTGATACCTTGACTACATGATTATCAGGTGCCTGGTCTTGTGGTAAGTAAAGAATGTCACTTACTTACAGGCCCAAGAACAAAGATACTTTGGGGATCTCCAAAAAAGGGGAATTTACCCAATTCATACAGGTAACAACAGTCTGAGAGTGAATCAGATCCTTGGCTTGGCTTCCTGAGCCTTGAGAAGCCTTTAAGAGTCTAGTCTGAGATTCCTTATAAAAGTCCCAGCAAAGCCAATTTTAAAAGAGCCTATATGATAAATCACTATTCTTGCTACACTTTATGCATATAATCAGGCCAGAGACTAAACTTACTTTGCTAATTTTATTAGTCTTGCCATAAAGCTCTTTGGTAAAAAGGAAGAACTTGGAGAGAGAAAATTATGTTTCAGAAGAAAAAAACTATAGTACACCTGTTATTAGATTCTAGCCCTATCCATTTTTGAGTTTTTATTATCTGAGCTAAATCTTGAACTTTTAAATTCCTCCAATATCTAGCTGCAAATCTCCAGACTAATATTTCAACTTACATATAAACAACCTTTGTGCTTGTTACTTTATGGACTATTCACAAAGTTCGCTGGGACACCTGATGCAAACTACAAACCCAAAATTCTGTCAGATTGCCATATTCTGCTCTTGCTCCAATTGAAGATACTCTGAACCCAACATCTAAAATCTTCTTAACTGGCTGCCCTCTGGACTCCATAAACTGCATAGTTTGTTCTAACCAATCACATTTGTTTTCTTTTGTTTCCATGGAAATGCCTCTTACTAAATACCTGATTGCTCACACTGCCTTTGATGGAAGTGCATCTGCCACACCACTGCCTAAAATGTGACACAACTTTTAACTGACTGGAATGGTCTTTCTTGGAACTGAGAGACTGATTCAGTGGCTTATGAGACAATTCACCACCCCAATTTCTGGAAGGTGAGACTTCTTGGGGAAGTTTCAGAGCAGGGAATGATGGGCCCAGAAAGCAATACCCCAAAGTGAAGACTTAGAAGCAGCCTTAAAAGCAAAGTTCTCCTCTGACCTTCTCCTGCCTTCCTGTCAGCCTCATTCTCTCCTAAGACAAGCCATAGAAACTAGAATCCCTCTTACCCAAGGAGGGTCATTGATATACTCTAATCTCTGCCCCCCCCACCAACACCACCCTTCTGTCTTAGAGCTGGACACAGAGAAATTTCCTGACCTATTTTGTCTGATTGTAGGTCAAAAGACCCCCATTCCAAAAAGCATCCTGCCCCATAACCTGGAGAAATGAATGCTACACAGAAAGGTCAAGAAAAATCTGGACAAACAGGCCTTGCTGGATTTCCCCACTCAGTCTATAAGGATTATATCATATTTTTCTTGTCCAATCACATTTCTACATGGCTGTGCCTGCTTCATAGAACTCATATTTTTCTTGTCCAATCACATTTCTACATGGCTGTGCCTGCTTCATAGAACTCATATTTTTCTTGTCCAATCACATTTCTACATGGCTGTGCCTGCTTCATAGAACCTAAGCATAAATATGCACAATTTTCACAATATCTTTGGATCTTCATTCTGAAGACTCTCATGTTACTTAAAACTAGGATATAATAAAACTTCTTATGCCTTTTTTTCATACTGATCTGTATTTATCAGGTGATTTTTCAATCCCACTTTTAGGGGATTGAAGGGGATGTTTTCCTTTGGCCCTTAAGGTTCTTTACCTCATTTAATCCTAGCACCACCTGGAGAGGCAAAAATTATTCCCATTTCACAAGTGAGGAAACACTCAGAAATGTTAATAACTTGCCCAAAGTCAATGACAAAGGCTGGATGCAAGGCAGCCTGGTTGGCTTCTGAGGTGCTCCCCAGACAGTCCTGCAACTGTCTTCATCTCTATCTAGAGGAGAAGCTACCACCACCACCTGCTCATGGCAGACAGTGTTGCCCCAAATGGAATTAGGAGATACTCACCCACAGATGGCAAGACTGTTACCAAGTCTTCCCGCTCAATGGCGTAAATATAGCCTAAGACAAAATGTCATTTCTAGAAAGAATCCAAAACTATTGGATGTTTTTAGCTCATTCTTTTAAAATGTTTACTATGTGCTGAGTACTGTCCTAAGTACTTTACATATATTAAGTCCTTTAATACTCATAACAACACTATGGGGAAAGTACTATTAATATCTCCATTTTCCGTATGATGAAATAAACACAGAGAGGTTAAATAACTTGCCCAAGGTCACACAGCAAATGAGAGAGCTATAACTTGAACTCAGGCATTCTGACTCCAGAGTTCCAGCACTTAACCACTGCAAACCACCTCTAAAGAATGTATGTTGATGATAGACGGATGGGAGGATAACTATTCTTTATCTAGTGTCAGATTATCTCATTTAATCCTTACATTAGCCTGCAAAATAGGTATAATTATCCTATTTTTAAAGGAGAAAGTTGAAATTCATGGAATTTAAGTAATTTATCCCAATGGCACTCTGTAAGAAGAAGAGGCTGGGGTCAAATGTGGCCGTGCTGGATCCTAAGGTTGCTGCTTTAAATAAACTACCTTTAGTAAAGCACTGACACATGGTCCGGACATGATTGGAACTTCATTCACAGAAGGTTCCCAATCCCAGGAAGTCCCCCTCTTTCCATTGTATAGTACACTCTATAAGTATTCTTCCTCATATCTCTTACCATGGCTTTCTTAATATTCAGTTTATATGAACAAGTTTATTTTCCAAATCTTCTCCTTTTAGTGTTTCCTTGGCTTTCTACAACATTACCTTGCTGTGTGTGTTTGGATGACTTTATACTTTTAACTCTCCAGGCTCAAATTTCTGGCTACAGCCTGGCAGTTGTCCATTAACAGGCACAAAGGCTGCGTAAATAATGCCCTCTGTGGTGCTGAGCTGGTCAAGAGGACGGTAGATGTTGGTACTCTCCACTTTGCAGTACCTGTGCCCGTATAGTATTAGAGGTTCAAGTTCACACATCTCTGAGACTTTCTTGGTTAAATACAATTCAACTAGTTATTCTTAAAACTTTTTAATAATCATTAAAAAAAAATCAAGAAAATACACAAGACATACTTTGAACATTGAGAGTAGCATTCTCTCAGTGAGCAATTTACTTGAAATCATACAATAAGGTGGCAAATCAGGTTAGAAATTAAAACTTGCAGTTTCCTGATTAATGTGCTAACCCTTAGACCTTACTTCTGTTTGGCGAGCCATAATAAACATCTTCAAGAAGATTTGTCTGGTCTACAAAATCTGCAAATCTTCTGAACTAATGGAAAAATAGAGAAGTCCTTGTCAAGAGAAATTGGTTTACATCAAAAGCATCTGCGAAAAATAAAAGGTGACATCAGGAGTGAAAAATGAATACACTGTGGGAAACAGAGTTTCAAATGGGATGGGATTTTAATTTTAAAAGCTTGTAGTGGTCTGGGCCGGCCCGGTGGCGCACGCCGCTTGGGAGCGCAGTGGCGCTCCCGCCGAGGGTTCGGATCCCACATACAGACCGGTTCCCGCTCACTGGCTGAGCGAGGTGCGGGCGCAACACCGAGGGTTGTGATCCTGTTGCCGGTCCCGGTCCGGTACGGGCGCGACACTGAGGGTTGCGATCCATTGCCGGACACGAAAAAAGACAAAAAAAAAAAAGCTTGTGTCCCGGTCCGGTACGGGCGCGACACTGAGGGTTGCGATCCATTGCCGGACACGAAAAAAGACAAAAAAAAAAAAGCTTGTAGTGATCTAACAAAAAAAATTACACTAAACATTCTCAGACAATATATCAGTTTTTTCTTGATAAGTAGAAATTATTGTCCAGTATTTGAATAATCATAACACAATAGGAATTAAATTCTGCCTATTTATGTGTACATAACTTTCAAACTATTGGGAAATGATGAGTCTAAATGAAATATGAAAAAGACATTAATTTACATTTAAAAGTTACAAGAATTCACTCCCTGTCTACCTTTCATTGATTGTTTTTGGAGCCAAAGTATCAAACGTTTTTGGTACATATGGGAAAGTGAATCACTACTCTTATTTAATATGTAAAAGTCAAACAGAGACCCAATAAAATAAAATTTAAAATGTAAATATAAATATGAAGAGGGTGAGCAAACTGAAATCAGTCAATTCTTTAGGCTCCAAAATGGTAATAAAAGGACAGAGAAGAACAAACCCTTCCTTATATAACAGCTATTAAACTGATAAAACCCATTATCCATGAGACATGGTACAGTATGACAAAATTGAAGCTCTCAAGAAAAAAAGTTAGCTAAGTGTTTAGTGAATGCAATTTCACTGGGAAAGGTGGGATATTTGAGGATTGGCTCCGATACCCATGTCCTGCCAGAACATGTTACTTAATGCCACTCCAAATTAAAATACTGAGATAAAATATTGAGATAAACCACAAGTCAACAAAAAGTTATTATACCATAATATTTCTGAAACAGATCCTGACTCCTCAACACTAAAAATCTCTTTTTTAAAACTTCTTCACTTTCAGGGATTTGCACATGCTGTTACCTCTCTCTGGAATTCCCTCTCCATTTCTTGTGCCCTAACCACATACTCTCAGCCCTCCCCTCTCCACCTCACTCTTCACTTGGTGGGTGCTAACTCATGCTCCAAGTCTCCACTCACAGTTTTGTCTCTGAGAGACCTTTCCTGATCCCCCATCCTAAATTAGTTTCTCTAGAGCTGCACAATCCAATATGGTAAGCCCTAGCCACAGGTAGCTATTTAAATTTAAATTAAATAAAATTAAAAACTAAATTCCTCATTCACATTAGTCATATTTCAAGTATCCAGTAGCCACATGTGGCTAGTAGCTATTGTATTGGACAGTGAAGACTCATAGACTCTTTCCATCATTGCAGAAAGTTCTATTAGACAGAACTGTTCTAGATTGAAAAGAAGAATGAATGCTCAGTCACTAACACATTCACTCACACCTCCTATGTGCCAAAGAGCTAGATGCAGTGGACACAGCAGTGAATAAGCTCATGCAGAGCCTGCCCTCATGGAGTTCACAATCTAGTATCCAGGACAGACAGTAAATTTGTACAATAAACAAGACGATTTCTGACACTGGTGAATGCTATGAAGAAATAAAACAGGATGGTGTGATAGAGAGTGTCTAGGATGGGGAGATTAGATTGGGGAGTCAGGGAAAGCTTCTTTGAAAGAGTAAAATCAAAGCTGAAACATCATTAATGTGGAAGAGCCCCCCAGGTGAACATGTGGGGAAGAACAGTCCAGCTAGGGAGAGTAGCTTGTGTGAAGGCCCTGAAGCAGGGCTGTACTTGGGATGTTCAAGGCTCAGGAAGGACAACAAGATAAGGGAAGAGTGGTAGGGGATGAGGCCAGAGACTCCAGCCAGCAAAGGCTAGAACACATAAATGTGATGGGGAGATTTGGACCAGGGAGTGACATGATCAGAATGAATTAATTAAAGGGTAAAAGGTTGAGACATGCCAAAAAAAAAAAAAACCAGGAAAAAAAATTCTAAGTTTTCTCCAGGGTTTAAATAAATATCCAACATAGTGTTTTAATGTAATTATCTATAACACAGTTTCTATTATAGTATAGCAAAGTACATTTATTCATTCATTTATCGAACAATTATTACCTGCAAAGCCCTGTGATAAGCACTGGGAAAATACAGCTTTTGCTCCATGGAGCTTATATTTCGGTAGAAGAGAGAGACGTCAACATCAATTACTACAATGAATTATGGAGTCATAAAAGTGATACATGCTCTAAAGGGAAATAAAAAGCATAAAAAGAAAAAAAAAAGAGGATAGTGGAGGCTTAACTGAGAAATGTTAAAGCTAAGTCCCATGAGGAGGTGGCTTGTTAAAAGTGGTGAGGAGAAGGAGGAAAAAATACTCAGTTCAAAGCACCTTCGTGTGGAAAAGAAAGTGACAGATTCAGGGACTAGAAAGGTCAGTGCAGGTGGAGTAAAGAACACAAGGGAGACCAGCCCAGACAAGCTTCTAGTATGGGCAGTGGCCAGACTGGGCATGCCTCATCTGCCACCACGGGGATTTTGGTCTATTTCCTGAAAACAATGGTGAAGCGTGGAAGGGATTTTAAGCAGGGACTGTGGTCATTTTCATATGTTTGGAAGGTCATCTGGTTGTAGATGAGAGGATGGATTGGAGAGCCGTGAGAGTAGACTCAGGGAAAGGATTAGGACGTAGTGCAAGTAGCTCAGATGAAAGATGATGGTCTGGAGAGGAGATGGAGAGAAGAGGATGGAACTGAGAAGTCATTAGGGCCAGATCTACAGAACTGGGTAACACATTGGGTGACTGGCTGGACATAGGGATAAATGGAAAGAGATACATTAAAAATGATACACAACTTTCAGGTTTTTGCAAATTGGTAATTATTGTTCTTGCATAAACAATTTTTAAAGCACTTCTTATTAATTAAACTTTTTAATGAAGTATATAACATATGCACAAAAAGATGAACAAATCATTAAGTGTGGAGAGCAATGCATTGTCGTAAATGGAACCCTCTGAAAGCAGCATCCAGAAAACATTGGGCAGAAGACCCAGTGACCCTTTGAGCAATTGTTCTTCCCCAAGGCATGGAGGGGATTTTAAGCAGGGACATAACATGTCTTCAGGATGGTTATTTTTGCCTGTTTTCAAACTTTACATAAATGGAATGATACATTACATCTGATTGTATATCTGACTTCTTTGACTCAAGATCATGGTTGTGAGAATCATCCATGTTGTTACATGTACCAAGAGTTTGCTCATTCTTATTATGATTTAATATATGGGGAAATCACAATTTATTTATTCATTATTAATCAAAATGTTGGCTATTTTCAGTTTTGGGCAACTGTGAACAATGTGGTTAAAAATACTCTCATATGTGTCTTTTGGTAGATATATGCATGCATTTCAGTTAGGAAAGGGAGTGTTAGATCGGGGTGGGGATCTCTTTCTAACACATTGCTGAACTAGTGAAAAATAAAGAGAAATCCTTAGAGGTCAAAAATGAAGTGAAAGCAGGAATCCAGAGATAAACAGTGAGTACTCAACCCACCCAGCACTCTGAGACATCTGCCCATTTCAATAGTCCTTGAATTTCCATTTTGAGGGCGATGTGAAGTCTGGGAACAGGAGATAAAGGCCTACGCAAGGTGGGAAGAGTGATAGGACAGTGCTACTCAGAGTGTGGTTTGCAGATCATTCTACAAACTATCTGTTGCCAGTTCACGTTGAGATATGTACAGAAATCGAGAGTGTTTAGAAACTTTCATAGTAATTTTATAGTACAGTAACATCCAAGCAGCATTCCATTTTTCTAGTAATTCACATTGATTATACTTTACAAAAGTATCTGTCTGTGATGGACTGCAAACAGATAGTTTGCAAAGTACTGTGACTGGAAATACATGCATAATGCTATGACCCATCCTCAAACAGACCCTCAGTGCAAAGGCAAACTAGGAACAAAAAAATCCCTCATTTGTCTCAATCTTGACGTAGGGTAGTAATGATGGGGGAATTCTTTCACCATAATTTGAAACCACGATCTGGCTCTCAAGAGTTTGTGACCCAAATTCACACTTCTATTTGATTTGAAAAACCTTAAGCCAAGAATTAATTTTAAAGTGGTCCTGGAACTCTTCCTTAGGCTCTGTCATGGTGAGACAAGAGGACCCAGTATAGCGGGAGATTCACCAGGACACCAGCAGCATCAAGAAAACCATGGGCTTTCTCAGCTGTTCAATATGTCTCGTCTTTCAAGACTGGCAATGCTAAATGAGAAACAGCATGCATGACAAAAGGTGAGAGGCTCACCTGGAACTATGCCATGCTTCTTGGGGAAGTTGCTTTACAGACCCCAGGCCATGGGGGAAATGCCCCAGCAGCCATCAGCTTTTCCCTCTCTCCCTAAAAAAGCAACAGGGCATATTCTTGTTTTACTTTTTCAGAAAGTGTGGCCTTTGGGCTCTGCCATGTACATCTGGGGGTGTGATGTGGCATGTGGGGAGAGGTCCTGGGGAACTCTTGGAAACAACATTAGCCATTTTACCTTTTCAGCGACATTTTATAGAGCTACGTGTCAATGTTTTTCAGGCATTCAGAGCCAAAAGCCTGGCATTCTTTGTTAAGGTCCTCCCGACCTCTCTCTTTCCTTCCCTCTCACATTTTCCTTACACTCTCATTGACTCTGCGTTGATTCTATAAAGTCTTTGTCTCTTCCCAGCCTTTGGGGGAAGTTGGGGGGAATTGTGGCTGAGACACTCATGCCCTGGCAATGTCACTGCTGGAGAATGTCACCAACCCACCAGTTTCTTGTCACTTGGGGGAGGTCAAGGCCAGGCCCCCACTTGGCTTGAAGGAACATTTTCAGAGTTTTCTTTCTGTCACTTGGGGTGTCTGTGCCTCTCATAAATTCCCTCATAAACTACTCAAGTTTAGCTGACTGCTGTGATTGTGGTGGGGAGATGAGCTAGAGGTGGACTCACCTATTCTATAGAAATGTGATGTGTGGGATTATTATCTAACATAAAACTTTCAGGGACTGGCAGGTTAGCTTAGTTGGTTAGAGCACAGTGCTATAACACCAAGGTCAAGGGTTCGGATCCCCATACCAGCCAGCCCCCAAAAAAAAAAAAAAAAACAGCACCTGTTTGATTCCAAGCCCAGGTGGCTTGCCAGCCCAAGCCCCCATGCTTTGACTTTCAGCTGACTAACTCATCCTGGGAATCACGTAGTCTTTCAGTAGACATTTACCAAATACTTACTATGGAGGTATGTTATACTCCAGTAAAAGATACAGCACTGAACCAGAAAAAAGGAAAAGAAAGTGCCTGGGTTGAAAGTATTGCTAGGCACCTGGCAGAATCAAATTCAAATCATCTCTTCAACAACAACAACAAACTCCTTTAAATCAGGCTTCAAAGAATTACAACAGATGAAAATTCATGGAACATATGTTCACAATTAAAAATCACTAAAATTTAAAACTCCAAGGACGGAGACATCTGCTTCTGACACTATGGACTATTAGATATTCTGGGAGGCCTTCTTCCTGTAAGTCAAATAGATCCGGCATAAAACATAATTTTCTTGGGTACTGGGGATTATAGAAAGTAAAGGAAATCATTAAGAGACCGGGAAGTTTAAAAAATGAACCACACATGAGGGAAAGCCAGAACAGTGAGTATGGGCAGTGAGTACATATGAATGTGGGTTCCCGACTACGTGGAAATTCAGTATATGGCAGCTGGCACTGCAGGTCAAAAGAGGAAAATTGGACTTTTCAAGTGCTGAAACAAATGGTTGTCCATATGGAAAATAATAGAACTGAGCCCCTGCCTTCCGGCTAGGGCCACAGGCTTAAATACAGGGCCTTTCACTTTCATGAGCTTCCTCCAAGACCCTGAGGGGGGCATAAAAATGGGTTCCCATGGGAACCGAAACTCTGTTGGTCAATGTCATAAAGACAGGGAAAATAGTTAAGATAGCCAAGAAAGTATAGATGATACAAATGATAATAGAAGAAATAAAATTATGAGAATTAGCACCTCCCAAACAGGAAATAAAAGTGAAAGAAAGATGAAAATAATAGTAAAGAAAACCACAATGTGTTTGACCAATAGAACATACATGAAGTTCTGAAGCTGCTTCAATTTGATAAATTTGTTGACTTGTATAAGTACCACAATCTTTCATTTTGTCCTGTTCACATGGATAGTAATTTCACTTAACACCATATAAAGAGAAAGTTTTGTAAAAAACTTTTTCAAAATTGTGATCCATTAAGATTTATAGAAACTCATACAAATCATCCAATGGATAAAATCTTCTCCAAAAGGTATTTTTACCTAGGTTTTTTTAGTTTCTTTGTTTTGCTTTGTTTTTGCTGACTGGCTGGTACAGGGATCAAATCCTGTAACTTGGTGTCATCAGCATCACACTCTAACCAACTTTGCTAACCAGCCAGGCCCTCAAAAAGGTATTTTGAGAAAAACAAGTTTTTAAATGGTCAAACCAGTATCAGATTCTCTCTGAGCTGTTGCAAGAGTAAAGGATGCTTTTATCATTTTGTTTGTAAACTCAGCAAGACATCATATGAGTTTGCTCATATCTTTGATCATATCCGATGGGTGTTCAGACTGGATGAATTTATTAAAAGCCCTCAAAATTCATGAAGACTCCTCAAAGCACAAGAAATCTATGATATAGGAATCAGTTTATTGAAGAACATATAGCCAAAAATGTAGGGGAAAAAGTATTACAGAAAAGGATAAGGCAGTTAATTAATAAGAATATTATGCTATTTTTCTGCATTTTGTGATATTTGTGGTACACGCTGTTAATCACTGTGTTGTGATTTTTTCTCATTATTAATAATCATTCTCTTTTGTGCATAATTTATTAATTTTCTTAAAGAGGGTCTCCAGGTTATATGTCTCGTGTCCCACAAGGCCTGGGTCCACCTCTGCTGAGATGTAACATTCAGCCAGTGTGCACAGGTGTAGTCTCTTACCTGATGTTAATAAGCACCATCAATTCTGACTAGTGGGGCGTTAGTCCCAATTGATGGTGCCGATGCTGTATCAATTTTTACATATTTTCACTATTAAATGCTATTCATACAACAGACAAAATGTCACTTGCTAGAATAAAGTATTGAATGTGCAAAGCAAAACTTCAAAATATTTAGAGGAAAATATTGTGCCAAATATCTTTCACGTCCCCCCCTCCCTCCGATCCACCTTCACCCTTCTCCACCCTGAACTATGCCCAAGATGCTGACTTGTGCAGATGGCATCACCAGGGTGCTGTGGCCTCTGTTTTTTGGGCAAGTTTAACCAATAGAGAGGCCAGGCAGTAGATCAAGGGGAGGGACGAGAATGAGGTAAGGGTCTTTGCAGGGCTGGGATTAGGGCGAGGTAAGTGAGGAATTCTTCAAAATTTTCTTTCTACATTCTGTCTAGCCTCACCTTCTGGAACTCTGTTAAGATGTAAATTACATTTTCTCATTTGCTTTTCCATATCTTTTACCCTCTCTGTTACATTTTCCATTTATTTATCCCTCTGTGCTACATTTGGAAGAATTCCTTCAGATCTGTCTTCTAATTCATTAATTCTCTCTTTCCATTGTGCCTAAGCTGCCATTTAACCTGCCCACTGGGTTTTTATTTTTATTTTTTATTATGTAGTGTTTTATATACAGTGAAGGAAGATATGAGATATAAAAAGGAATTGTGAGGCTGGCCAGTTAGCTAAGTTGGTTAGAGCAAGTTGTTGTAACACCAAGGTCAAGGGTTCAGATCCCCATACCAGCCAGCCACTAAAAAGGGAAAAAAGTAGAAAAAAAAGGAAAGAAGTTATGAGCAAAATAATGGTAATAACAATAATGATGAACAATGAATAATAATAGTAATAAATGTTATATTATGAGAAATAATAAGTTAAGTTGTGGAACATATATGTGCATATACATGTGTGTATATATATGCATTCCTGAGCAATAGCACTTAAGTTGAGTGTGGTGTAATCAGAGTTAGTGTAGGAGGAACATACTGACTAGCTTAAATCTTTATTGATAAGAGTTAAGTTATATCATGTCCAGTATGTATGGGTGTGTAGCACCTATGCTGCAGAAGAGTTCCCTCTGAAGGGCAGGAGTGGCAGATGAGATCAACCTGTGCTCCACTTGCCAAGCCCAGATAAGGTAATATAAGAATGGGAAATTATGAACAAATCTCAGTTCCTCATATACAAAGCAAAATGTAAAAAAGATAATACAGAATGACAAAGTTAGGTTAATTGTATGACTAAAAGAGAAATTTAATGTTAGAAAAGATTTTACTACAGTTCACTGTACTAACAATTAAGGCTGAAGGCCATCACCTCCACCCAGAAGCAGGCAAAGAGCATGCTGAAAACACCACTTCTGCATGGGTGGGCCACCACAGCCACCACCACAGCAGTAGCCACAGCCATCATGGAGGTGGTCCACCAGACACATGACTGCATTGACACAAAGAGAGTCACTAGTGGAGATCAGAAAAAGAAGAGCAAGTGTCTCTCCTCAAAGCTCACTCCAGAGTAATGGAAGAAGTAACTGCTCTACCACATGACCAGACATCAATGTAGAGATACTAGAAACACAAAAACCCAAGAAAATATATACCACCAAAAGAATACAGTAATTCTCAAATACCAGATCCTATAGAGCAGGAAACCCATGAAATGATTGAAAAGGAATTCTGAGCAACAATCTTAAGGAAACCCACTGAGATATGAGAAGACTCAGTTAGACAACAAAATGAAATGAGAAAAAAAAAATCCAGGATATGAAAGAGAAATTTTACAAAGAGATCAAAATCTTTAAAAAGAA
This sequence comes from Galeopterus variegatus, assembly GCF_000696425.1. Lineage (NCBI taxonomy): Eukaryota > Metazoa > Chordata > Mammalia > Dermoptera > Cynocephalidae > Galeopterus > Galeopterus variegatus. The sequence continues at coordinate 230,007 of NW_007726264.1, read as the reverse complement.
TATAGCAGAACTCATGGAACTGGAAGATTCACTCAGTGAAATAAAAAACACAATTGCTTAAGCAGCAGGCTAGAAGAAGCAGAAAAAAGAATATCTGATCTTGAAGACAGTCTTTTAGAAATAACCCAGGCAGACAAAAAAAAGGAAAAAAGAATTTTAAAAAATGAAAAGAATCTAAGAGAGCTAGCAGACAACTTTAAGCATACAAATAGTTGAATCATAGGTGTTCCAGAATGGGAGGAGAAAGGAAAAGGCATGATAAACCTATTCACAGGAATAATAATAGAAAACTTCCTGGGTATAGGAAGAGACATGGACATTCAGATCCAGGAGGCTCAAAGATCCCCAAACAGATTCAATCTAAAAATATCCTCTCCAAGATACATTATAGTCAAACTGGCAAAGCTCAAAGACAAAGAGAGAATCTTAAAAGAAAAGAGCAAAAAGCATCAAGTCACCTATAAGGGAGCCCCTATCAGACTCACAGCAGACTTCTAAACAGAAACTCTACAGGCCAGAAGAAAATGGGACGATACATTCAAAATACTAAAAAACTGCCCGCCGGGAGTACTATACCCAGCAAGGCTATCCTTCAGAAATGAGGGGAAAATAGTGTATTTTCCAGACAAACAAAAACTGCAGGAGTTCACCACCACATGACCAGCCCTACAAGAAATCCTCAAGAAAGTCTTGCATCTGGAATCTGAAACACTATAATCACTACCATGGATACACAAGAAAAAAAAAAAAAAAACACTCATAGAACAAAAATGCAAAGAAGGAACTAAATCTTACCACTAGAAAAAACCATGGCCATGGAATAATGCCCCTGCTTTATATCTGATTTTAGTAATTTCAGTATTCTCTTTTTTCCTTGATCAATGTAGATAAAGGTTTGCAAATTTTGTTGATCTTTTTAAAGAATCTAGGTTTGGTTTTATTGATTCATATATTTCTGTTGTAATCTTTGTTATTTCCTACTTATATTTGCTTTTGGTTTAGTTTGCTCTTTTCTTTCTATTTTCTTAAGGTAGGAGTTTACATTACTGATGTATAGGGAATCTCTCTGTATTATAATTTCTTCCAACTGCATGTGAATCTACAATTATTTCTATAAATATTTTAATTAAAAAAACAATTAAAGGAGAAAATTAGAGAATCATTTCTATAGACAAAGGAGTTCAGCACTCATTTATGATAAAGTCACAGGAAAATGAAAATTGAAAGGAACTACCTTAATCTGATGAAAGATATTTGCCAAAATTCTACAGGAAACATTATTCTCTTTGGTGAAATATTAAAAGCATTCCATTTGAGATAAAGAATGAAATGCAGATTCCCTTCATCACTACTTTTATTTATTATCGTATTGGAGATCCTAGACAGTGAAACAAGAACAGAAAAAGAGAAATAAAATACATAAGGGTTGAAAAGGAACAAGCTGAATTTTTAATTGATAGTGAATGAGACATATAATACTTTTTGCTGACCATAATCACCATACTGTGCAATAGGAGACCAGAACTTACTCTTCCTTTCTAATTGCAACTCTTAACTGATACTTATTTGAAGGTAATAGGGATAATTGTTTTTCTGGTTCTTTTAAGAATTTCTTTTTATCTTTGATGTTCTTGAGTTTAACTATGATACCTTTTTTTCTGGTGTATAAAAATCCAAATAACTTTTGTAACTCACATATTCATTTGAACCGAAATTTAGCATTTCCTTCAACAATAAAGTAGGCAACCAACCATAGTAATATGTGACTTAGTCACCAATAGAAATCACAGATATTTCCATATTACTTTATGGATAAAACAGAGACATCTTTTCCAGGTAACTTTCTAATTTCATGACAGTATTATTGTAGATTGCAGTTGACAGAACTTTTTGTTGGTAACCAATGGAGACTCCAAATCATGTTAGTTTAATCAAAAAAGATGATTTATTTATTAGGATAACCAAAAAGCCCAAAGGAAGTTCTAGCTTCAGGCATAGCTCAAATGATGCTGCCAGGACTCTCTCCATCTCTTGGTTCTGCCCTTTCCTGCAGTGACATTACTCTCAGTCAGGCCCTATCAACATGGTAGCCCTTGGCAATTGCAGGCACATTTTATTATTACAAGATTAAGTCTCATTGGAATGGCTGAGAGTCATATGCTAATCCTTGAACCAGTCACTGTGATGGAAATGATGACAGGCCCAGTCTAGGGCACTTCTCCTAGATTCTGGGGTGAATAAGTGTAGAGTCATACCCACCAAAAACCACATGGACTTGAGGGAGGAAGAGGGGAGTTTCCAAAGGAAAATGTACCAAAAGAAGGGAAAATGAATGCTGAGCAGAATAAACAACAAATGTCCACTGTGTCAACTGAGGATTCAAATGTCTTTCCATTGCCTAGCTGTGGAGGTTCATTCCTGTTATGTTGTTCTCTAGTAGCAGCAGGATGTCTGACAATACGCCTGAATGCATTCTTCTGTTTAATGATTAGTGCTGATCACAGCTAGTTTTCAGAAGCAGCATTCATGGTAAGGTGGATTTGAACTTGATCAAGAGAAGTATGGACTATTGTAAAATAGAGGCCAGGACTCCCACATTCTATAAAACTTAATAGTATTAATAGTGTTTCCTATCCTGGTCCTCAGCTTGCTACTTCTATGATGAAGTCCTACATGAGAAATATATAATTCTGTAAGACTTTCCAGTAAAGTTAAATAAAGAAGAAGGATTTGTTTAATATGGTTGGATTCAATGCAGTATACCGACATAATGGGAAAATTATTCAGGAACATTTCATTCTTGAGAAAACACTGTCTACATTATTAGCACCTTGGCACACTTGGGCTTATAAAAACTACAATCCATACTTTTTGAGCACAAGACCTTGTTGGTGACTTTTCACCACAAAAAAAAATTTATCCTGAAATTCAATAGCTATTAGTAGTGCTCAGAAAGTAAGTTTTCTGTAACAGACAAGGATAAAATTGTAGATTTCTACCCGCTTTCTTTTCACAGCATTCAAGGAAATTTCTGAGGAGTTACTCTGCTTATGAACATTATCCCATTAAAATAGGTATCAGAATTTGCTTATGATGGGTTAGTCTGAGGTAGATAAGTAAATATTGATTTATTACATCTTGTGCACCTACTGACTGCCAAGCACCCTGATAGGCCTTGGGGATATAAGAGTGGAGAGAGATGGGCTATGCTCTCAAAGAGTTTATAATTTAATGGAGGAAACATAAAGACAGGTAATTATAACACAGTGTGATAAATACTTTAAAAAATGAATAATAAAAGAAAACAAAAGAACTAAAAAAAGAAAAAAAGCCAAGAATGAATGATACGCATTGTGGTACATAGAACTGAGGGTTAGCAAGAAGAAATAATGGAATGGGAGGGTGGAGGTACTGGGAAATGCTTTATTGGAAAATAAATGTTTTAGGGGACGGATGGGCTGAGTCTTAAGGACAAGTAGTAGTTACCCAGACATATAGGGTAGGGGTAGGGATGGAAAGGGCAACCCAAGCAGAGTAAACAGAGAAAAGAGCAAGCATAGTGTGTTCAGGTAACTAAAGAGAGGCTTAAGAGAAGGATATACTTGTGTGTAGCTGAAGATGTAGGCGCTTCCTGGTAGGCCTGGAGAAAGGTACCTGCTAAAAAATATCTGTCACCTACCCATTGGGATTTTTTTCACATAGTTGTATTAACTTTGTCTTAAAAGTATTTTTAGGGCTGGCCCGGTGGCACACTGGAGAGTGCGCCGCTTGAGGGTTCGGATCCCATGTGGAGACCAGTTCCCGCTCACTGGCTGAGCGCGGTGTGGGCACAACACTGAGGGTTGCGATCCCGTTGCCGGTCAGTAAAAAAGACAAAAAGGAAAAAAAAAAGTATTTTTAATAGGTTACTATTCTTGGGGATGGTTCTGGGAGAGAGATTAGTCGTCCACATATTAGTGTTAACTAGCTTAATCAGTTTGCTGCTCTAACAAGTCGTCTAGATTAGGGGCCAGAAAACTTTTCTTATAAAAGTCCAGATAGTAAATATTTTGGGCTTTGCAAGCTGTCCTACCCCATTTTGTATAGCTATAACAGAACCCCTGAGACTGGGTAATTTATAAAGAACAGAAATTTATTTCTCACAGTTCTGGAGGCCAGGGAGTCTCAGATCAATATGCCAGCATCTGGTGTCTGGTGAGGATCCAGTCTTTCCTTTCAAGATGGTGCCTTGAATATCCTCCGGAAGGGAGGAGACTGTTTCTCACATGGCAGAGGAGCAGAAGAGAGCAAACTCACTCCCGCAAGTTCTTTTTATAATGGTGTTAATCTATTCCTCATGACCTAAACACCTCCCATTAGGCCTCACCTTCCAAAGCTGTGGCATTGCAGATTAAATTTCCAGCATGTGAATTTGGAGGTGACAAAAACATTCAAACCACAGAACAAAGTACACAGTTTTTGTTGCAACTACTCAGCTCTACAGTTGTATCATGAAAGCAGCCATAGGCAATATGTAAGCCAATGGGCCTGGTTGTGTTCCAATACAAATGGAATTACAAAAAAAAGATGACTTCTCCGAGGTCTCTACTCAGAAGTAGAGCTGTGAATTAAAGCAAAGGCTTTGGATTCCAAAAATTGTGCCCCTTCCTAGCCATACTGAGCCCAACAACCCCCTCCCCCCAACTTTGAACATCTGCCAGGGCAGCCATTCCTTCTCATTTTTCTCCCATAGGCCACATAAGAAGCTCTTCCGCCCTCTGGAAGATAGTGCTTATGAGAAGGAAACCCTGCTGGGGGTTACTGCCTGCCTTAAAGAGACAAGAGGTAGGAATCCTATATAGCTAAGGGGTTTCTTTTGTGCCTGGGGTAAGCCTCCCTTTCAAGTTTATATTATAAAGTGTCAGGCTTCCTCTCCCCTCATCAGCCTGGCCTGTGCATGGCACACAGGTAAGTGTGGAAGTAATTTTTGTGCAAGATACAGGGAACACTGCATTCCAATTCTGAATTTATTTTCTTCCTCTCACAGTTTCCTCCAAATATGGTAACTCAGAGTTAGGGTTTAAGCCTGGACATAAAAGCCTATTTAACACATTACGTAGCTGAAATATAGCACTCTTCCATTGCTAAAAGTTCTGTCATGTCTAGTGAATGTGTGGGTCTTGGACCATGAAACTCACTCTGAAAGGCATAAAAATATTCAGAACTAGCCTTTTGGGGAGGAAAAAAGAGTAAAAATGGCTACCTTTAATAATTTATTTCTCTCATTCTTTATCCTCATTTAAATTGGAGAAAGTCTATAAAGCTTGTTCAGTCCAAACAATTTATCTCTATGAATTCCTTTTTTGTGCACTTCACATATCAGAGACACACAATAATGCAACCATTACTTGCCAGTTGCATGAACTTTGATCTCAAATAGGTCATAGGTCAGTTTCAAACAAAGCACTAAATGTGAAATGATAAGCAACTTCCATGCCTATGATATTACGAGATTTTATTTTTCACGTAGTGGACACAATGGCATATTTTTGTCTCTATTTTCCAGTTAGTGGTTATAATGTGGATATTGCTCAAAGTCAGGGACAGGTCTAACAATTCTGTTAAAGACATAAAACTTCTCAGCATTACATAGTCCAATATAATATATCGTTTCTTCGTAATTGTTTAATGAACAGTTCCTTGTTCGTTAATACTAAAGGATCTAATAAGAGAAAGGTCATGACAAAATTTGCCTTATAATTGAAAAATCTACCACTTTAAAAGCTATAAAACTGATCACTGTTAAAGCGTAGTTGCAAACATTTGCTGCCTATGTTACAGGTTCCAATGAAAATAGCAATAATTTTAAAAGCCTCTACCTAGCCAAATTCACTATCTTTTATTTAATTCATACCGGAAGTGCTAAATACCACAAGTTTTACATTAAAATACTAGGGAAGGTATTTATAACAAGACCAATGTTATAGCTTCAGTGTTAAGAGATATAAATGAACTTGGACCCATGTCTACAAATGCTCAAATCCTGCTAGTTTTGTAAATAATTGAGTGGTACAAATAATGTGACTATAGCATTAGATTTTTGGAGGGTGGCCAGCAATCTTTCACAACATCCCTGGTCCTTTTGCAAGCACTGCTAGCCCTCCGTGGTTCTGATTATACTAAAGGACTTGTGAGTTTCATTTTATGATAATCCACAAGCCTAAGAATCGAATAATATAGTCCTGACCCAAGTTATAAGTCTAATCACTGTAAGCTGTATGCTTACTTTTGAGAGTGGCACTTATAATTATTTTTAAAATATAAGTTCAGCTTTTTATGAATTACATAAATGACAGTTTGTGTAACTGAAGCCTTTAAAACTATTACCCTTATTACTATTTTGCACTAGTATGTGTGGAATAAGCAGCAAATATGTGCAACTGTGTCTTAACAGTGACCGGTTTTATAACTCTCAAAGTGTTAGATTTCTCGAACATAAGGCAGATTTTGTTAATGGTTTTGCTTTTATTAAATTATTTTTAATAAGACTCACAAAATCATTTACGACATTGTTATTCCTTTCTGTCAAAACTCCTAGTTTAGTTCACAAAACTACTGCCTGCAAGGTGGGTTCACAACTTTTAAATTTTACTTGTAAATATTTATTCTAGATAGCCTTTATCTGAGGTCTTTCTGAACATTGATAATCACGAAAATCTCTTCCACCCATTTTATAACAATTTATAACTTTACAGTATACCCAATAATGTGAAACACTAACTGCTTGGCTTTTCAGTAAAGGTAGAATTCAAGTCAAAGTTATTTTGGGGCCGGCCCGGTGGCGCACTGCTACAGTGCGCCGCTTGGGAGTGCGGCAGCGCTCCCGCCGAGGGTTCGGATCCCACATACAGACCGGTTCCCGCTCACTGGCTGAGCGAGGTGCGGACGCAGCACCAAGGGTTGCGATCCCGTTGCCGGTCCCGGTCCGGTACAGGCGCGACACTGAGGGTTGCGATCCGTTGCCGGACACGAAAAAAAGACAAAAAGGAAAAAAAAAAAGTTATTTATAATTTTTGTTCAGTGTGATTAATTTTACACCTTTCAGGTGTCATAGACTGAGAAAGCTGGCAAAGGGACCAGGTTTTATGCTCTAATGAGGTATGGCTCTCAAATATTGCACTGAAATACTCTCAGAGTTAAATATCCATATATTTCAGATCGACCATCAAATGTGATATACATAATATAAGAGCTGATTTCCTAACTCTCCTTACATGAAAATACAGTCTGGCTACCCTGCTTTATTTGGCAGAAGCCCCTCTAGCGGGCAAACCATGGTTCTTCCAAGATCCTTTAAAGCACTGCAGAGAGGATTTTCTCCAAGAAAAGGGCAGTTTGGAGGCTGTACATGAGGTAAGATGAGAAATGCTTCCCATTCAGAGGCCCAGGGCCCAAGGTGTCCCACAGAGGAGGTGACGTGCCCCTCTGTCTAAGGGATCCATGCTTTCTGACCTGGGTGGACAAACTGATCCAAACCCAAGGGTAACAGAGGCTCATGAGTTATGTGGGGTCAAGAGCTTTGCTTGCTGATACTAAAACCCTAAACTTTGTAAGTCAATAAGCAGCACTTTCTGGGAACTCGGTAATGGGCTTCTCCCTGATTCTGTTAATCATTGAACTCTCCTTTTCTGAATTTGAGAATGAGTTGTGCCTTTCATTCTTGGACAGCTGGATAAAGATTCAGCATCAATGGTGTGCCCTATGATTTCCAGGTCAAAGGAGAAGAAAAAAAGAGGGGAAAATGACAACTGCCAACCTAAGAGAGGCCTGTAAAGAGTATTACTATTGAAAAATAATGTTGGCCTCAAAATGACCTTCAGTACAACAGTGATTGTGCTCAAAGATAAACTGATCCGAGGCTAAGTTGTAACATCTTAAAAGTAGAGTGGAGCTGCTGCTGCTTTTTTTTTTTTTTTTTCCGATAAATGTTATAGTGTACACTTAAGGTATACAACATGATGCTGTGGGATACATGTACTATAGATAGTAAAAAGATTACTGTAATGAAGCAAATTAACAGATCCATCATCTCACACAGTTAACCATTTTCTTGTTTTTGTGGCAAGAGCAGCTAAAATCTGCTCATTTCACATGAATCCCACATGTAGTACAATTTTATTACCCACAGTCATGTTGTGCATTAGATCTCTAGACTTGTTCATCCTACATATCTGCTATCTTTTATTCACCACATTTTGAGTTTTGCTAATATTTGATGGAAAATGGCTAATCTTGATTGGGACAACTATTGTCCTGGTCTATACTTAAAGCAACTGGCTCACTGAAGTTTAAAGTAAATATGTGTGAATGACTCTCCGAGAGAGAAGATCAAATGTAAACCCTCAAAGACTTTGAAGGCCCTGGCTCAGTGATGCATCACCCAATACCTACTATTGATATAATGGGCATGATTTGTTGACTCGGGGCTATCTGTTTTGTTACAGTCATTTTAGGCATTCAATTGCTAGTATTCTTTGAATAGCTTAAAGCAAAAATGATGTTTTTTCTTTTTTTCCTATTGACCAAATTATATACAAACAATGAAATCTGAATTTAAGGAAGAAAATCATATTTCAAAGATTCAAGAGTCAGAATGAAAGGAAAGAGACTATTTTCCACAAACCAAGAGCCAACATCAAACTAAACAGTAAAATGCTGAGACCACTTCTATAAGAGGCAGAATGCCCATATCAACATTATTATTCAACATCATTTTAGAGCTAATGCACTAGACAAGAAAATGAAATAATTTATAGAAATATTGGAAAGTGTTGGAAAATAAAAAGCAAAATTGTTCTTTTTTTCACAGGATATGAATACAGACATAGGAACCCCAAGACACTAATTTGATATAGTAATCGTATAAAAAATAAATAGATTTGAGGCAATATGTGAAAATATTTAGTTTTTCTTTATACTAGCAATAATCAATAGGATAGAATAGCAAAGCATATTAATAACCAATAGAAATAGAAATATTCACAACAGCAATAATTATGAAATTTGGATCCCCTTACCAGCCAGCCACCAAAAAAACAAAAACAAAACAAAAAACAATAATTATGACAAAATACACAAAAGGATAAATATAAAATTGTACTAAAGAACAAAGATCAAGACTTGAACAAATTGAATGATATATCATGATCCTGAATGAGGAGTTTAACATAAAATGTTACCCTTCCAAGATACGTAAATGTAATTTAATGCAAATATACATATTTTGGAGCTGAGTAACATTTTAAAGCTCAGTGAAAAGCATCTGAGAATAGCCAAGATTTTTAAAAAGAGAATTTTAACATGGTACTGGCCTTGTCAGATATTAAACCTACTATAACGCTGTCATAATAAAAATAATAAGAAAAGACAATAAAATAATGGTATAAAATAGAGAGTAACAGAAAAACTACCAAGTATAAATGAGAACCTGATAAATGACAGGGAAAGTAGGGTTTATTTAATACATAATCCAAATAGATTATAGTCATGTAGCAAAAATCCCAAAGTTTATTCCCTATTTCACTACATAGACAGAAATAAATTGTACATGGACCTAAGTTTGAATTTAAAAAATTAAATTATTAGTTTGCATGATTGTGAGGCAGAGGAAATCTTCATACACAAGTCAGGAAACTTAGGAGACTTTAAGTAAGCTAATAAACATAGATTCTACATAACAACTAAGGCATTTAGAGCAAACTATGTTAGAGACATAATACCAACAGACAAAATATATATAAGCCTATATATAATATATAAAAAATATATATAATATATAAATATATATAATATATATATGTGCGTATGGGCTTATTCTGTACCAGATGAGATTCAACATGTTTTATATTCATTAATTTGTTTATTCTTCATCCATTCTATAAACTAGGTACTATTTTCATACCCATATTTCAGATGATGAATCTATAACCCCAGGTCACACACCAAAAAATAATAAACATAGAATTTGAATGTAGGCAGAATAGTTCCAGAAACTGGGCACAATACAAAGTTGCCTCTCACAACGTTCATCTAGGAAAATATATTTGCAATATATACGACCACCAATTATACCACCAGTATACAATGAATTCTTTAAATTAATATTAATAATAATGAAAGACAGGCAACCAATAGAAACATTGACAAAGTATATGAGTAGTTAGTTCACAAAAGAAGAAATTCAACTTACCAATAATCATGAAAATGTTTACCCTACTGGGAAAATACAAATAAAAACAGCAGGCAAATTACAAAGAATGATAAAATCTAGTGCTGTTAAGCATGTGGGAAAACAGTCACACTCAGACATTGCTGGTGCAAATTTGAGGATGAATTCCCACACTTTTGAAATCTGTCCATACTGCTGAAAACGAGCTATACACATACTCTGCACATTTACCTAGCAATCTCACTTTTAAGAGTCCATCTCACTGAAGTAAAAACACAATAACATACGACTTCAGTATAAGGATATTTATTACAACATTGTAATAAAGATTATATTGTTGTAGTGGCAATTAGTAATGGTCTGTTCATTCTGAGGAGTATTATGTAGCTGTTAAAAAGAAAAAAAGATTTATATCTATTTTTTTAGGAAGTCCATTTACTGTTTAGCAAGAAGACAATTGCCAAATAATGTACAGTGTATTCTCCCATTTATAAAAATCAAAGATATTATTTGCTTTTATCAGAACATTGAGAAAGGCTATTAATGTCATTAATATTGGTTTATCCTGGGAGTGAAATGAATGAGAGTATAGAGGAAAAGACTATCATCCTTTCCTCTCTCTCTCTCTTGATAGATAGATACAGATTGTCCTATGTGGAAAAAAAAATTAATCTGAAAGTAAATGCTTGCATATTCAAAGAAAATTACTAGCAGATACAAACAATGAAATGGAATTTGAATGTGGGTAAAGGAAACAATATATTTCTTTTGTCTTGTTTGACTTTTTTTTTTTTTTTTTTGAAGGGAGAACGTATTTTTTTTTATCTGGTGAACTAATTTTTGTGATTTAAAGCTTGATGTCATCTTTCAGAAATATTTAAATTTTGGGGCCGGCCCGGTGGCGCACTGGATAGTGCACCGCTTGGGAAGCGCGGCGGCGCTCCCGCCCGAGGGTTCGGATCCCACATACAGACCGGCTGCTCACTGGCTGAGCGAGGCGCGGGAGCAACACCGAGGGTTGCGATCCCATTGCCGGTCCCCGGTCCGGTACGGGTGCGACACTGAGGGTTGTGATCCGTTGCCAGACACGGAAAAAGACAAAAGACAAAAAAAAAAAAAAAAAAAGAAATATTTAAATTTTAATGGATGACTCTGAAGTTTTTATCAGGGAAAAATGAGTCTATTTCAAATAGATCATCAAGGGCCAGTGGAAGAGGAACTCCTTGAAACACACCATCTAGAACCATTTACTTTGCCTATTCACAACGCTTCTCAAATATTTCCTGTCTCACATACAGAACTTCATCTTAAATACTTTGCTTTCAGGATTCCGTGGAAGCTGGGAGAGGCACAATTAGTACTGGATAATAATCCATGAAATGTAGAAGGAAGAGGTTGCTAAATACATCATATACATCTATTAACACTATTTATATCACCCCATTGCATGTTGTTGTATCAGGATGATTCGCAGGTCAGACAGAACCACAAACCTCCATGTGTCAAAATTATTTGTTGTGCACCAGTCTCAAAGAATCTTAAAGTTGGTGATTGCATTACACAAGGATACTATGAAAGAGCCATTTGTAGCTATCTAACTTTGTGTTGTCAGAAGGTAGACCTTGATTACATAAAGCAACAGATGGCAATATTGAGAGAATAATTATTCTACTTCTATGCCTAAAGGCAAATCAAGCAAGCAGAAATTATAATGATTAATAAAAAAATCACTTAACATAAATCAATTCTATTAATATGTGAACAGGTTTGATGTGGGGAAGCACAAAGAAACACTTAAAAGTTATTTATTATTTAGAGGTCCTGAAGCTACTTTTTCTCTTTACATTGTCTTAATAAATCACACATCAAATAAATACAATTGGAGGAAAAAATTAGATGAAATGAGAGTTGAATGTCAAGATGAACAGGGAATTTTAATTGGAGAATGACTGTCTTTATGGATATAGATGACACTTGTAGCTGAAGTTATCACTTCCTTTCTCTCTGTCATCTCAACTTCTAACACGAAGTGATAATTGCTTTAAAAGCAAAATAGTTCTAGATACACTGATAGGTTTTTTTTCCCCCAGAGACTGTAAGTAGCAAATTTCAACACCTAATGAATCATGTTATTTCTCATCTCACTTAACAAATTCTAAAAGGCAGCAAAAAATCTCATACACGGTATTCATTTATCTCAGTACAAAGTGAAATCTGGCCCAAAAATGGAGCAGAAAGATCAGGAAATGGAAATTATATGTCATCATGAATAATACTCTGTTGTTCTGGACCTGAATCATAGCACTTTCATCATCAATGCCTATATTCCCTTCTCAAGAAAAATAAAGAAATCATCAAAAACTCAGAAATCTAAATAAAAAATAGACAAACATTGAGTCTCCTAAATGAACCCATTGTGAGAGAGTTTAAAGAAAACATGGAAAAAATATACTACATCAGGGTTTTTTACAGAAATGAAATAAACACTTGCAACATTCATAGAATAGACAGAAGATAATTGTGGTCAATTATGTTATACTCCTACTCCTGAGAAAATATCTCACCGTTCAGGAAATGAGTTCTGAGATCCTTCCTGTATGTGGTAATATGTCCCAGTGAGCATAATTGTCTACTAAATGCTTCACTTTCACACAGTCTGAAATTGGATGTGTATTTTTATTGATTTTTATGTACCACACCTTCTGTTCCAAAATGAATTTAAGATAGCTTTAAAAGGCACATAAAGTGCAGCAAGACTTCATAAATTAAAAGTATAAACAAAGAAAGGAAAATATGGGTAGAAATATAAAATGGAGTCAAGAATAAGGCCAAAAAGAGACAAAATAATCTCACTCTTCCTATTGGTGGGCCACAGATTTGGTGCTAAGCTTCCTATCAGTGATTGAGAAAAGGAAGACATTTAACTCCAGCATATCCTTGTAGGAGGGAAAAATGCTGATGAACCTTGAGTGTTGGCTTAAATTATTTTATTTGGAATAGAAGTAAAAGTATAATAGTAGTTAGATTAAAACTAATTCATAGTGTGCTTACTATAATTCCAGGTATTTTTCTGAGTACATTACATATACAGTATTAAATCATTTAATCTTCATAAAATCTAATTAAGTAGATAATACTATTACCTTCTTTTTATAGATTAGGAAACTGAAGAACAAGGAGGTATGAAACTCGCCCATGCTTGTGCACCTAGTAAGAGATAAAACTGAGATGTTATTAAATGCGTACTTAGATAAACATGTAAACTCTGTGTGCCTATATGAAATAAATTTGATTAAATGTAAACAAAGCTACAAAAGCAAGTCAAGCTGACAACTTTAATTTTATATGATAAATGGTGTTGTTTGAAACTAAATCCTGCTTGTAACATTAATATGCAATTGAGTGCTAGGATGAAAATTCATTTCAGTTTGGCATGCTACAATCTGATGACTCAATTCTCCCTTCATTTTTCTCTAATTATACCACTGGGACACCTAGTTCATATGGCCTTCCCTTGGTGAGAAGGCAGTCACAACGTATCCAGCCCACCAGTGTTCTTTTCTCATTACCTGGCAACAATTCAAAAAGTATCACTTGGCATCATCTATTGGAAGCACAAACTTAGGCAGTGAAACTGTGGACTGATTTTAATTATAAGATGCAAATGATCCAAAATATGCTTACACTGTCTTAATTTGTTTTCTAGAATGTCACTTAAATAAAACACAAAATTTAAGTATTCCTGTGAATAACTCTCAAGTCCTCTCCTTGGGGAAACACAGTTTTTGGAGAGACACACTTCGCAATGTTCTTCATTTTAAGAATAAAGTCGCTCAAGTATTACTAATCTTCTTACTAGAAGACAGTTATTTCTCATGGGTGGGGTGCAATGTAAAAAGGACAGTGTGGAGTTGAATTAATAATGGTTTTGGCAACTCTCCTACAAAAAAAGAATTTAAGGATCCTGAAAATAGAACGATGACATCACACCAATGGGCAATTCAGTGAAAATAACCCTGATGATCTGGTTTTCTTTGATGGTATTTTTTAAGCAGAGGGAAGCCAAGCTTTGGGGAAAGAAATTTGTGGCAATGACCTCAGACAAGTCAAATATCTGAATTCAGCAGTTATATGTTGGCTTTATTGCTTCGTCATGGCCCATGGGCTTCAACATCAAGAAGCACTTGTATAAAAACTAAATAGCCTGATAAGAACATGAACCTGAATAGACACATTCCATTTCTACTCACAGATGGACTGAGAGAATATTCTTAGGGTGTGTGCCATCCACAAGTGTATTTTTATGTAACGTCCTTAAGCTTAGAAATCAACACAATCTTAAGATTTATTATTATTTCCATTTGTTTCCATCTTCAGTAGTGTTACCAATTAGGATGTTTTCAAGCTGACTTAAGCAATAATAAAATGAATTATCTCATACAATAATAATTCCAGTGTAGGTATGGCTTCATGGTTGGCTGATTTATCACCTTGGAGAAGTCCAGGCCCCACATCATTCTATCTCACTGTTCTGCCTTCCACAGTAGGGACTTCTTCCTACAACAGGGTTCCCCAGTGGTCAGGAGCATGGTTGCTAGTAGTAATAGGTTTGTGATTCGTTGTTTTTATCCTACAAAGAGCAAATGAATTTTTCCCTTAATTATAGCAATAAAATTCCTTCCTTTCAGTCTGATTGGCTAAATATAGGCCCCAATGCCAAGGGAATGCCATGAGCTGATTGCTTATGCTGGTTCCAGGCAAGAGACATGAGATCACCTTCATTACCAAGGACTAGTTAGAGCCCACCCAGGAGCTGGGGCTGGGGTTACCTTCCCTTAAGTCACTTAGGCTAAACTTTGTGGATTCCTGCAAAAAAATTAGAAAATTAGAGTTCCACTCTGAAGGAGGAAGTGGGGATAGGATGCAGGATAGACAGCAGATCTCCTGGCAATAAAAGTTTCCTGAGAGTGTTAAGGGAAAACATTTTCAACTGTGCCCTGATATATCTTGGATGGGCTATAGGGGGCAGTAGTGGCTCAGTACCCAGCGAAATTCTGCCAGGTGTAATGAGGAACAGCGTTTTGGAGCAATGTTTATTTCTTAAAGGGTCAAACATAATTCGTTATCAATAAATCATGACAGGCATTTTCATCAATTAAAACCATAGCTGATGTGAACCTATGGATTATTTTAAAAATAATAATAGAAAAATAAAACCACAATTGCCTGGAGTCAAGCAGATAGAAATAATGACTTGGTTTTTTTTATTAGTGTCTCTTTATAGGGCCTTTCCGTACCTTTGACTTTACCCACAAAGTGGTTTAAATTAGCAAGAACAGTTTATGTATTTGATTAACATATTTTCCTTACCAACCAATTGCCTGCTATATTCTAAAGGATGGGTAGACAGGCAAAAGACACTTCTGAGTATTTATTCCATGTTCTATGAATTCATGCAAAACAGCATGGTTAACATTAAACTCCGTAGAAAGATAAGCTAACAGACATGGCAACTGCTAATTCAATCAGGAAGACTTCTTGAATGAGTTAAACTTAGTTGGAGATGAATGAGAGGGCAAGGTAGAGAGGAAGGGTATTCCAGACACTCAGGCTCCTGTGAACAGAGAAAGAAGGCAGGGGGGTAGGTAGTGAAGAGAAGACCGTGGGGCTAGTTCACTGATAACTCAGGTTGAAATCTGAATTAATGGGTAATGAGAAACCTAATGAAGAAGATAGAATAAAACTAACATTCGTTGGTTGTTTCAAATGTGCCAGACACTGTGTTGGGTGCTTTATATATTTATCTTATTTAATCCTCACAAGAACCTAGCAAAGTAATTATTATCATTATCATCCTGTTTCTATGGGTGAGGATCAAAAATGTTAAGTAAATTGTCCATGATCACACAACTAGTAAATGGTGAAAGAATTTAAATCCAAGTCTGCTTACCCCAAATCCCAAGGTTTTTCCCACTGCCTGATATTGTCACCTATTGGAAGACAGAATGAAATAACAGGAATCTTAGCATGCAGAATTGACCACAGTCTGTTGGAGGAAGAACTGACAAAGGGTATGATCGTAATTGAAAAATGGGGAAGGGTTGGCAGACAGGGTTTGTATGAAATGCTTGATTATTGAGATGAACATGAGATCATGCATAGTTACTCACAACCTATTCAGTATGTGAGGCAAAGGACTCTAAAGTAACTCCACGTTTATGCTAGGTTAATTTGATGAAATGGCTCTGCTTTCAACCAGAATATAGAAGATAAAACTTTCAAAGTTGACAGTTCTTACTGCCAATGATAGTGATTAGGACAAGTAATGTTTGAAAGATAGTTTCATATGTAGCCCTGTGGGTAATATTCTACAGGACTCTCATTTAGAAACAGCCAAATTTCAGATTTTCTTAAAATGTACTTAGGATCCACTTGGGATTTGTTCTAATTTGAGAAAGGATTGAGTTAAATTTCTCTTTTTCTTTTACACAATGATTTAAGAAAATTTTTTTAAAATATAAATTATTTCACTCTAAAGTTTAGAGTATAAACAAACCCAGTTTTGTTTAAGATGAACTGACAAAGAAAACAAACTAGAGGGTGACTATTCACGTCAAAATATAACTCACAACAGTGCTCTATGAAATAGCAAGTTCTCCTGGTCAACTTAAATCACATTCAGCACATATTCTGAAGTCCCATCCTCTATTGATTGCATATGTTACGACTTAGGTTGGTTTACAGGTTTTCACAGGGAATTTCAGGGCAGAGATCCTATTACTAACCTCTTAAGAAAACTTGTTTAGTGATTTAATTTAATAGGTACATGGTAAATGCTTGTTGAATGGTAGTATGTTAGTTAAATGCAAATTTAACATCTTATATTAGTACCATTGGAAATAAAAGAGCTCCTGCTCCTCTGCTTTTTTGCTGCATAACTTCAAGCAAGTTCTTTAACATCCTGAGTGTAATAATGCCCACTGAACAACATCGCTGTGAAGATCAAACATAGCAATGAATGCAAAAATTTATTTAAACGTTAATTATTTTGTTAAATAAATTGTTACAACTGTACAAATATTTTAACCAGCATGCTTTTGAGTACCTTAGCCATGTCAACAAAGCCAACCTTGATTATTTACTCTGAGTATTTGATACTAAGTTAGTGAACTTCTCTCCTAACATATTCTATAATCCAACTGTTTTGTAATTTCAGACTGGCAATCCTCAAAAGATTTCTTCTGTCCACTGAAATGAAGTTTAAAAATAATAAAAAATGCAAAAAAAAAAAAAAAAGCTGGAAACTAATATATGCTTTATAGACTATCAGGGATTTTTTTTTTTTTCTTTTCCTTCACTATTGACATTCCCTTGAGCAAAGAAGCTGCCTATTTCTTTGTGTTTTTGCAGCTCATCCACTCTGTCCAACTCGAGTCAATGGTAATATAACTCCCAAATGACTTAAGTAAGCTTTGAACTAAAAACAAATGTCTATGTTAAGATATCAGAAAGGACTCCATTGGGGAAAGAGCTGGAGGACACACACACACACAAAAGAATGAGGGTAGCTAGCAACAATGGTCTCAGTCTCAGCGTGAAAGTTTGAGGACAAGCAGGAATAGAAAAAATCAGAAAGACCAGAGTTTTAGAGAATCTAGCAACAGTCCCTACAATGGATCTTAAAAACATGGTTCCCTCAGATATAGATGCTTCTTCAATCTCCCACTTCTCTCAAGTGCAATGCAAGAAAGTATTTTTTAGATGTTGTCTATAAGAGCTATTATGGTGCTGGAGAACAAAGAATAAATATAAAATTAGTTCAGAGGTCAATGTTGTTTTTATATAGCTTGAAGACATACTATAAAATTCCTATCCATGACTTTGCCCTGAATCCTAACCAATGGCCACAGCAAAAAAGAAAAAATGGAGGAGGGGGAATTAGAAACTTTTGGCTGCCATGGTCCCGAAGTCAGTAGCTTTTCTGCCACGTGCAAATGAAGTGAGCAACAAATTAATCCAGATATTAATACAATCAAGTTTCAAATACAGGTGAGATTCTTAATAAAATCTTCAGATTTTATTAAATATTAGAACGGTTCTCTGAAGATTATCATCAGGCTTTAAAGGCTTTACTGAGGGGCTCCCTTTCCTTTCTTTCCCCACCCCCAGGGTGGTCATTCTATCCTCCAGTTTTTTGGGTAAGAAATAGAATATGGTAGCTGTTAAGAGCTCAAGTCCTGGAACCACACAATCATAGGCTTGAATCCAAGTGCTACTGCTTACTAGCTGGGTGGTGCTCAGGAAGTTACCCAACTTCTCCACGCCTCAGTTTCCTCATTGTAAATAGATATAATAGTACCTGGCTCACATAATTGTTGGGAGTATTGCTGAGCTCAGTACTTGACATGTAAAGATTCAATAAATGTGGCCCATTAATGTTAAATATATTCCTTGTTAACAGAGCAGGAAATCAAGGGGCTGCTAGCTTAGGAAAAAATGCCTTGTCTTGAAATGATACACCAGTACCTGAGGCACAAAGAAAAGCGGTACCGTGGGCCCTATAAGGAGTTACTGGATGGCCTAGATCCGTTACTGGAGTGAATGTAGAAAGGGATACCCCGCCATTCCCCAAGGAGGGCGGAGAGGATGCAGTCAGCCCACAGCTGCACTTGCTTGAATGAATATTTGTGTAAGCAACAGATCAAGTTTAAGGTTTAAGATTTTGCTTTTAATGTTTAAAGCTCCTGAAGGATCACTTCCTAGTGAGCTTTAGGAACTCTGGGCTGGCCCTTGCCTTCAGGGGGTTTGAGGGAATCGAGCTTTGGACTTTGGGGTTTAGCAGAACATTAAAAGGATTGTACATCTCTTTCCCTACGCAGCCCCCAGGCAGGGAGGATCGGCTCTCATTTTAAAAAGCTTTCGTTTTTCAGGGGCCCTTGGCACCTCAGATTCATTTTATATCTGAGTTTTATAGGTGTCATTTATTTATTTTTATGATAGTCTACATTTATCTTTTTTATGGTTTCCTTTTGGTCTCTCTTTGCAGGTATTGTTTTTTCAGGTATGCACTTTGGGTTTAGAATCGAGCTAATATACACTAACAACCAAAATGTCTGCTGTGAGTTTTTGAAATCAATGGATAATAGATCAGCAGACTACTTTCTAAAGTCATTTAAAAGGATACTTTTAAAACTATTCTTTTAAAGTTAAGGATACCACTTTGCCACATGTACTTTAGTCATTTATTTTAACACATGTAATTTAAGAAATGGCAACATGTGGGATGTTTTTAAAGCCTTTTATCTGAGGCTCTCTCAATAAACTTTTATTGTGGTGAGCCCATGAGTCCAATTTATTGTGTGGAAAACTAAGGTTCCAAGACGCTAATAGAATCACCCAAGATCTTGAGTAAATTGCTGCCAATCCAGACGTTGAGTTCAGGACCCTTGCCCGGTGCAGAATCCTATATGTGCATCAGATTGCCTAAGAAGCTTTTCAAGCATGGAGGTTTTCCCACCCCCACACAGAAAAGTCCATTTCAGAAACATGGGAAGGAATCCATGAATATTTATTTATATATATATTTATACAGATACATCTCAATTTATGATGGGATTACATCTTGATAAATACATCATAAATTGAAAGTATCATTAAGTTGAAAATGCATTTGATAAACCTAACATATCGAACACCGTAGCTTTGCCTAGCCTACCTTAAATGTGCCCAGAACACTTACATTACCCTGCAGTTGGATAAAATCATCTAATGCAAAGCCTATTTTATAATAGTGTTGAATATCTCATGTAATTTATTGAATACCATACTAAAAGTGAAAAACAGAATGGTTGTGTATGGGTACTCAAAGTGTGTTTTCTACTGAATGCATGTTGCATCCACACCATTGTAAAGTCAAAAAATCAGTAAGTTGATTCATCATAAGTAGGGAACCACTTATTTTTAATAATTCGGGGGCTAGTGGTCCATGTACCACACTTTGAAAACCACATATCTAAATCCAGTTCAGAGCTCTAAGACAGTAAGTCTCAAGCTTTTTGATTTCAAGAACCATTTAACTTCTAAAAATTATCTAGGATCCCCAAAAGCTTTTGGTTTTGTCAGTCACATTTATCAATATGTACTGTACTAGAAATTTAAACTGAGATGTTTTAAAAATATTTACTTATAAATTCATTTTTAGAATATTAAACCCAGTAGGTATTAACATAAATAACATGTTAGTTATTTCTTTTTAACTGTTTTCTGAAACAAAAAGTAGTTTTAGTGGGAAGAGTGGCATAATTTCACATTTTTGCAAATCTTATTAATGTCTGGCTTAATAAAAGACAGCTGGATGCTCATATCTACTTCTGCATTCAAGCTGTTGCAACATTGCTGCTTTGGGTTGAAGTATATGAAGAAAATCTGGCCTCACGCAGATATTTAGTTGGAAAAGGAGGAACTATTTTAACAGCCTTTTTATATAATTGTGGATATTCTTCTTTGATACTACAGCAAAACTCAACCAAGTGGAAGTTTTTTAAAGGTTAGTTATGTAAGCGTAGAAACCCCCCCACACTCGTGTATACATTGTAGAACTAACTTTTTTTCTCTTTATTGCTAGTCCTTAATGATTAACTAAGATTGTATTGAAAGCAGACATCCTGTCTTGCCTGATACAATCTCTCAAAGCAGGAAGCAGCTGTCCATCACACTTGAAGATATCCTACAGTCTGTCTCCCCGTACACTTACCCATATAAACCCCAGTCCTCAGTCGGTTGGGGATGCAGTTGGGACTTTACCCTCTATGTCCTGGTCAATGTGTTCTGAAATAAAAAGCCTTTCCCTTAAGTTCTATCTGGCAGGTGTGATTGGCAGTCCTATAGAGCACTCAGACCTACATGGGTCAGCGATTTCACCCCCACCCCTGGTCCCCTCCCCCCACCAGCGTAGGCAGAATCCCACTGCACTTGTTCATTGCCAGTTACAATGTAGAATGTCAATGAACTTTTCATATTCGTCACGCTAAAATTCATTGGTCTCACTTCAACTTTTATTTTTTATTTTTGACACTGGCAACTACAAGGATCCAAACCCTCGACCTTGGCATTGTAATACCACACTCTAACCAACGGAACTAATTCGCTGCTTTTACTTTTAAATGATCTTTTACCCATTCCTGATTTTGTACATCAGTCATTTGGAAGAAATTGTTTCACTGAGTCATGCAGGCTTCCAAATTTTGGCATATTTCACTATACAATATTTTAAAAAAATTACTCTCAGGCCGGCCCTGTGGCTCACTCGGGAGAGTACGGCGCTGGTAGAGCCAAGGCCGTGAGTTCGGATCCTATATAGGGATGGCCGGTTGGCTCACTGGCTGAGCGTGGTGCTGACAACACCGAGCCGAGGGTTGCGATCCCCTTACCGGTCAAAAAAAAAAAAAAAAAAATTACTCTCATTAATATCACTAGAAAAGTTTTCAAGTACTGAGAAGCTGTCAAGCCCATGTGGTAAATGCGAACTTTCCAATATTCTAATTTTCACTTGAAAGCTCTAATTTTATCATTGGCAATAAATATCTATAGTTGTTTTGTTCTAGTGACAGGCTTACTTGGTCCATTTTTTAGAGGTCTAAAAAGGTATATTTTGTATGTCAGTTGGTCTTTCAAATAAAATAGAATTCTGTAAAAAAAATGGCTAATTCATCTTGCAGCTCAAAAAATTGCGCTATTGTTTTACCTTGAGACACCATTGGACTCTGGTGTCTTATGAGCACTTCCTATTTCTCACACAGATTAAAACAACATATTCTTTAAAAAGTGAGATTTCATAAAATTAATTTTTACCATTTCACCAGGAATATTCTTAAGTGAAACTAGATTTTGGTTTTTTGTTTGACTGCAAGTGCACAATGGTGAAGAATACAATGACTACTATAGCAGTGCAATTAGGTGCCACTGCCTTGATTTGTGCTAAGGTGCCAGCAATTTGCTCTTGCACTAACAAGGCAAATAATATCTTGGTGTTTTTATGAAACTAGTTTTGATTTTACAGACCTTCAAAAAAGGTCTCCAGGACTGCCAGGGTTTGTGGACCACACTTTGAAAACCACTACTCTATAAAAAAAACAGCTTGCTATTATTTTAATATAATCCAGCCTGGAAAACAAACACACAAATCTTGCAGGCTGTCCTCATTTTTACTGGCTCATCCTTTCCTAAAGAAGTGATACAATGAGTAAAATTAACTAACACATTATTCTTTTTAAATCATCTAAAAAAATCATTTGTTTTTGTAGAGCTGGCTAGCAGGTAAGTACTCTAGATGAGATAAATACTCATCACCATTTATAGAGTGAATAATAACCCAAGTGTCAAATGATGATTACAATGCTTAGAGGATCTGTATCTTATTAATTTACTCTTAGCCCACTACAAAACCTGGGCTTAAAAATAGTTTGGGGGAAGTTTAGGTGACAGTGGCTCTTGACACGATTTCATCACAAAGGAAAACATGTTCCTTAGTTAGGCATACATTGTATACCATAAGCAATACAGAAAAAAAAACCCTCCTCCCACAGGCATACTGTTCTGAATGTTGGGGCTTGAAAAGATAACAACAGTGCTATTTAAAAGATAACATTGTGATGGGGGAGATAAAAATGAATTTCTCTTTGCCCCTTAGGCATTGATCTGCCAATGACTGGATGTTACCTTTTATTCTTTTCTCCCTTCAAGCACAAACATGGAATGGTGCTTCTAACTCAGAGTAAAATTTGAATAGGTTTGACATCTGCCTTCTGGCTATAAGCTTCTACACAGCCAAAGCAGCTAAGACCTTTAGAGTCCTTTCCATCTGACACGTTTACCATAACCAGGAAAATTTAATGGGTACTTTAGAAATTGAAAGATACTTAATAACTTTGCAATTGGTTTTCAGTTTATTGCTTTCATTCTGTTGGTCACTGGTTTGGAGAGGAGCCCTGAAGATGAGCGCCTTCTCATCTCGTCATTATCCAGTTGTATGACCTTGAGCAGGCCTGCAGTCTCCCATCTCATTTGTATAGTGTGGGGATGGAGGGTGGGGAGAAGGGGACCTAGACTCCTGAATGTGCAAAATCCTGGAGCTGGCAGGTCTTTGGAGGATATTATATAGTTCAATCCTCTCTTTGTTAGAGCAAAAAATAGCCATTACTAATTTACCACTTACTACAACCAAGTGTTACTCTTAAGTATTTTGCACCTGTGAACTCAATCAGTGGCCTTATGAGGAAGACAGTTATTGATCTTACAGTCAGTTTTGCTATAATGTGATATGCGCCTTCCTAAAAACCACCACTCTGTGCAAAATTATGCAATAAAACACAGATCTGTCTTTAAAAAGATAAAAACTAATAAAAATGGTAGCACAGCTTTATACATATGAAATAATTAAGAAATACATAATTACTACAATAAAGCCATTGCTGCAATAAGTAAGGCATAATTATTACAATAAATAAATAAAGTCTTCAAAAAAGATCTGAAGCTTGCTAGTGGGGGTAGGTGTCTGCACTCCCACTGGCCCACCCACTCCCATCTTGCCACCCTGTGTGCAGAAGAAGATAAAAGAGATAGAGAAAAAGAATGAGAAGGAAAGATAAAGAGAGAAACAGAGCAGAGGATGGAGAGGAAATACATACAACAGGTTGAGAGGAAAAAGGGAAAATTAGAAAGGGGAGCGTGTGAGACTGCATGTCTAAGAGCATTGCTAGTGAGTGAGTGTGAAGTGAGGGAAGAAAGGTTATCAAAAACTGGAAGGAAAGTTGTATCAGCAGATGTAGATGGGCGTGGCTCCTTGTCCTCCCCAGGTATGAGCACGTGTACGTTTGTGTTTGTATATTCCACTGGGCTTTGGATGCAGTGTTCTGTTCACCTTGTGTTTCTTGCAAACCAAACAGCACATTGTGCTGAACTTCTTAGAAAACATTTTCATTTTCTTAACAGTCATATAGCAGAGCTGACTGTATCCCATCTTATGTACGAGGAATCAAAGGAGTAGAAAGGCAGAGTAAATTGTTCAAGATTAGGCAGCTAGAAAGGGGTAAAACCAGTACTTGAACCTGGGCTGTTTGTGCCTGTACTCGCTCACTGTGCTACAGTGACCACAGAGCTCAGGGAGGATATGACTAGACCTCCAGCCTAGGCAATCCAGCTCCTCTGTCTAGAGATCTCAAAGCAGGAAAGGAAAGAAAGAAAGGAAAAAAAAAAAAAAAAGGTGTAAGCTGATAGATAGTTTAAGAGACAGGAAGTGATCACACAACTTTATTTGCCCACTATTCATCCACCATAGAGTGAGTATATTTGTTTCTAATATTCTACTTAGAGACCAACCATGGGAAGCTAAGAAGGTCTCCATGTTTCACATTCCCAAATGAATTTTCCAAGACATTCTTACCTTCCTTTAGTCCACAACTGTTGGAGAGAGTAGGACTGAAGCCATGTTGGGACCTAACACAGCATGGGCTTTAGAGGAATAAAAAAAAAGGACAGTTTTTTTCATAGTGTGCATTTCCCTGAATTCCCTTTTCCCAGGGTTATTTGTTATTTTGAACCTTGGATATTGGGCAAGATGACATTATTTAAATAAATTTCAAGTTGTTTTCTAGTCAACCTGGAGTTGCAAACTTGCCATGAGACACGTATTAGGCCCTGAGAAACCAATGAAGACATTTATAAAGCTATGCTGATTCCATCCTGAAGGATCAAAATCTAGCAGGACCCTGAGATAACAGGATAGGAACAGAAACTGGATGGAGCCTTGGTGAGACCTCGCACCTGGCTCCTCACACAGAGCCTCCGCAGCTCACATCCCCCTCCCTCCTGCTTTTCCCTTCCCACATTCCATTCCCTCAATCTCTTCTTTAAAACCCCTCAGTATATCTGTGGCTTTGAGATGGTTTTAGTCTGGCCATTCTCTTTCGGGTTTCTTGGAGAGATGGGTTAGCCTAACGTCTTTCCTGAGGTCACTGGTATTCCTGAATAAAGCTGACTTCCTATTCCACCAACATTTGACTTTTGGTTCATCTGGTTTTTTGTTTTGGGGGGGCAGGTAGCCATACCTGAGTTAGGTAACAAGATTTTGGTGAGCCTTAGCCAGGAGCTGAATACTCTGGGTTCTGTAACAGATTTTGGTGAACCAAGCCAGTGTTTTTAAACAGGGCAGGCAGCCAGACTGGGTTCAGTAACACAGCTGAGAGATTGTGTTATGTTCCTTAAAATTTTGGAAGAACACAAGAAGGACAACAGTTTTCTATATTGGTACATAGTAGTTTCCTAGCCTGGCTGAGGGAGAGGGCTGACTTTAATGTGCTGGGGCAGTGATGTACTGAGCAGCAGCCCTCTGTGGGAGACATGGTGGGGGGAAATCCTGATTTGTAGCATTTGTCAACTTTGTGGTGTAAATTCTCCCACCATAGCCAATCTCAACCTAACAAAATTTTTAACCTGTTCATAAAATTCCTGCATATTTAACATTCAGCTCTTCCAAGCAGGTAAGAACAGACCTGGCACAAGCCTGGAACCTCCCTGACTTCCAATGTTAAAGGGAGCTTGGAGCAAGCGCTGACTCCACAACAATGAATAAGCCAACAATCACAGTTATAGTCAAGTCATCAGAAGGATGAATCCCAACTCCAATTTACAGATAAGTTCTGTGAAAATTGTTGGAATCAAAATGGAGTCACATGTGTCAAACGATAACAAAAATAAAGCCGGGGGGGGCTGAGAAGGGAGAGCCCTCATCCATACATGCCTATGATAAGAACTATTACAAAGACTCTTGCACACATATGCCTGTAACAAAAACTTTTGCCAAGGACTTTTCAAACTGCAACTTGCTACACAAGTCACAAAGAAGGAAACTGCCATGTTGTGCTGAAGCCACATAGCAGGGAACAGAGGGCAGCATCTAGTTACCTAGGACCTCAGTTCTCCAACTGTAAGGAAGTGAATTCTATCAACAACCTAAATGAGTTTGGAGGAGGATCCCACCTCAGATAAGACTGCAGGCCCAAACAACACCTTGATTGCAGCCTTGTGAAACCCTGCGCACAGGAGCCAGTTAGGTTGGACTTGAACTCCTGACCCACAGAAACTATGAGCTAATAAATGTGTTATTTTAAGCTGCTATGAAGCAATAGAAAGCTAATATAGATAATATAGCAAGTGATGCTTCTACTGGTGGTATACTTTGAGAACCACTTTCCTAATTTCTAGTTCTAAAATATTGTGATTTTTTTTATTCAATAAAGCTTATGTTAGCCTTTCTTATCAGTTTGATGATTTTCACCCTGATGAGTTTTTAACTTCTTTATTAACAAGCTATTTAATAAATGTTAAAGTTTCAGTCTAACATTCTTTTTCCCTTTCTCTCTTTCCTTCTTGTCTCTTCTTGCTGTCCCTTTGTTCCAATCCTACCTCTGAACCCATCTGTTATTAAGAACCCAAGTATCAAATCTGTGCTTGAGACCAATAACTGATATTGATTGAACTTGAAGCCCAGAGATAAATTGAACTTGTTAACTGACCAGAAAGGAAGACAGACAAGTGAAAGAAAACATTTATTAAGTAATTATTCTGTACCAGGCATAGTTTCAAACATTTTATAAATATTAACTCATTTAATCTCACAACAACCCAATGACCAAGATAATATTACCTCCATTTTTAGATAAGGAAACTGAAGGACACAGAAGTTGAATAACTTCCCCAACATCACACAGCTGGTATATGGCAGGCTGAGAGTCAAGCCTAAGTAGTCACCTTCCAAGGACCACAGTCTGGACTACCACAGAATAAAACATTTCTAGCCCTGACATTTCACCTCTGCATTTTATACTCATCTCCTGAACATTCCACCAATTACCTCAAATTCAATAAAGTTAAAACCAAGTCATCTTTCCTCCTCTTTGGAGAATTTGGACTCCTTCTTGGCCTACTCTCTGTCATTCCCTGGATTTACCATTCTTGTTCAGTTCAATTAAACAAACACTTAATGGTGCTTATATCATGCTGGGCATTGTGTTTCACACCAAAGATACAGACATAAACCCATGATCTTTGTCAACAAGGAGTTCAGAGCCCAGAGGGACAGACTGATGTATGAACAGGTTATTTCAGCACAATGTGGGGTTGGGATAAAGCTTTGTCCAAATGCCATGGAGACACAGAGGCACTTCTAACAACCTGAGGATCAGAGAAGCTCTCTGAGAGAGCTGATGCCTAAGGCAGGGCTTGGAGGGTGAGGACGAGCTCATCAAGGAGAGGAAAGGTATTCCAGGAATGGGAATAGTAAGCATAACTCCTGGAGACAAGTCTCTGCCAGAAACCCCTTGTCTTCCTCCCTATATCCAATCTGTCATTTACATTGTTATGGACTGAATGTATGTGCCCCCTATAATTCATATGTTGAAATCCTAACCCCCACTGTGATGGTATCAGGAAATGGGGCCTTTGGGAGGTGATTTAGGTTATGAGGGAGAAGCCCTCATGAAGGGGATTGGTGTCCTTATAAAAGAGACCCCAGAGAGCTCCTTAGCCCTCTCTACCTTGTGAGGATATGATGAGTAGATGGGTGTCTGCAACTCAGAAATGGGCCCTCACCAGAACCCAATCATGCTGGTTTCCTGATCTTGGACTTCCAGCACCCAGAAGTGTGAGAAATAAATTTCTATTATTCACAAGCCACCTGATATATGGTACTTTGTGTTGGTAGCCCAAACAAGGACACACATGAAAACATTTATTCCTTCTAAGATGTCTTAAGAGCTATAATTATAATTCTAGCCACCCCTCAATCCTCATTTACAAATTGGGAATGATCTCTACTAATCACATTTATTGAGCTGTTAGGTGATTCAATTGACAACAAACAACAAAAATGTATGGAAATTCCTATAGAAATGCTAGACGTGACTGCTAAAGGTACAGAGTACTAAAAAAAAAAAAAAAAAAAAAAAAAAAAAAAAAAAGATATGCTAGATAGCCAAAGAAAAGACAGGGCATAATGTAACTTACTAGTTGTGTAACGATTGCTAAAGTCAGAATGTGAATTTGTGATTTGCATTTCTTCAAAGATACAGGGCAGTGCCCCACGTCGACAACAGAAGGAAGACATGGGCCTGGCCTACCTTGTACAAACTCTCTCATTGTAGCCTCATTCCTTGCCAGGTCTCCATTTGGGGTCATCAAGCTGCAAAGAAGACTTTCAGTTGAAAATTTTCTCAAACATTCATTATGCTTTCATTATATAATAGTATTGAGGAATTCTTGAGAGATTCTTGAGGATTCTTGTCTTCTAAGAGTCATAGTTCTAACCTAACTTTCCTTATTATATCAAATTCAACCAGGTTGTTAAAAATGCTGATTCCAAGGCTCCTTCCAGATGCTCAAATTCAGTTGCCTGTGATAAGGCCCTGGAACTTGCATTTATAACTGTTTATGTGCATATATAATCCCCAGGTGATTTTGCTGTCAGTGGTCTTCAAACCACATTTCATGATCTTAGAAACATGCATTTAAAAATTGGCAACATTTTGCACACAATTTCAGATGGTTCAGAACCCTCTGCAGATACCCATGTATTCAGTGGAACTTAGGGACCTCAGGTGTGGAGGTCTTATCTAGTAGGAGAAACACATATAAACAAAAATAGTGTCAATCATGGCACACCATGAAAAGGTCTATGAGAAAAAAATGGAAGGGCACATACCTTTCTCTAGGGAGAACTGAAAGACCTCTTCAGGAGGACAGATTTAGTCTGGGCCTTCAAGGTGAAGGAAGTCTAACAAGGGGCTCTCTGGGCAGAGAGAGTGTCTTGAGTGAAAGCCAAAAAGTCTGACAGTGCAAGGGATTTGGGAAACAAAGTAGGCAAGAATAATAGGTATAGTGAGAGATAAGTCTGAGTTGTATTTTGACATCCTAAGCGTGAGGACTCCTGCAGGGTTTGCTTATGGAGAAAGGTGGTCTGAAGGTTAGAAGGGAAGTCAGAAATACAGACATGGATATCAGAGATAGCTATGAAGAGACCATTGTGGAAACAGTGAACAGTACTGAGATTACCAGGAATGAGAAGAAAAGGGCCAGTGAAGAACCTTGGATAACAACCACATTAAAGGCCTAAGGAGGCTTTTCTTAAATGTAGATTAAAAACAGCATCAAACCAACAATCAGTGAATTACTACCAAAATGAGTATAAATTTCATACTGATTTGTGGGGGGAAAAAAAGAAGCTTCTGAGATTTATTTCTTATGGTGGGCTTTATTCACTTCTAAATATTCAAAGCATTAAATAAAAGGTTGTGTTATGACAGTGGCCCCTGGACAAGGAGCATGAACATCACCTGGAAAATCTTAGAAATGCAAATGCTCTTTTTTTGGAGGCTGGCCGATAACAGGGATCGAAACCTGGACCTTGGTGCTATCAATACAGCACTCTAATTAACTGAGTTAACTGACCAGCTCAAATGCTTGAATATTAAAGGAGCAAAAAGAGTAGATGTAAACTGAATAATAATAGCTGACATTTATTGAGTAGTTCCTCTATGCCTAGGATTGTTCCAAAAATTGTGATGTAGAATTATTATTCTCTGCATTTTATAGATGAAATACTGAACTCATGGGGCTTCTAAAAAAATTAATAAGTGATTAAACAAGTAAGATATTAAAAATAATTCCTGGCACATAATAAGACACTCCATAAATGTAGGTTGTTGTTATGAAGAAATCAAAGTTCTCTTTGCTATACCTGTAGTTTGCCATCTTCATTACAGACAATATAAGTCACAATTTATAGCTGTTATTTACTTTTTAATTATTTTTCATTAGCAATATTTCATAGAAATATTGTGCATATAAAGAAAGTACAATGTTAGTAGACTCATTCTGCAGGCAAAGAAACAGAGTCAAGTAGATTAAGCAGTTGATTTGTTCTGTTATTTGGTTAGTCGTTGACACAGAGGTAGCAGCACTGAGAGTAGGGCACGAGGGATCTCAAGGCTCATCTTTCCGACTTACCATTATCGATGACACCTGAATCCAGCCTCTTCAGCAGTCTGAGGTCTGAGAGATGAATTCCTCAGCTGAACTTAAATTGCTGACCTGTTATTTACTGAACTCTATTTTTTCCCCCTCTTTGTGTTTCTGGCTTTTGTCTGCAAGTAGTCATAAAAGTTTCATATAATGATAGGTAAGGGACTGGGAAAAGATTCAGGCATATACAATCTGATGCTCAAAAGATGTATTTGTTCTGCAATATGCTCCAAACAAAGCATTTTTTTTTCTGGGCATTAAAATAATAACAATGAAAGAAACTTGGCCCCTTTCAATGCTAAATTATTTCGGCACAAAAGTCATTTTGCTCCATAAATGACTCATTTTTTCATATAAAACTACATATGAGTTTGGCTTTAAGACACAATTGAATCTTTGGAATGTCTGAATAGCTTGAGAAAAAATGTTTCTTGCAAATTCTGAAGAGTGAGGGCAGTGAATTCCTTCCTTCCTCCCTCCCTTTATTCAGGGAGGAATTTAGACCTTTGTAACTGTGGGTCTTATTGCTGCACAATTCCCACTAGATGGCTGCAGCTAGTCTTTGGAGATTTATTCTATTAGAAGGAGTGGACCATGCCAGATTCAGGAACACCTAGCTTTCTAGATTTTCCTGGGATGTTTATCAAGTAGAATGAGCATTTAGGCATGTTCATAAAACTATTGAATATTTTTCCTTTTTCTATTGGTAGAGAAATTGCTATAGTTTGAATGTCCCTCAAAAACTCATACTGGGGGGCCGGCCCGTGGCTCACTCGGGAGAGTGTGGTGCTGATAACATCAAGGCCACGGGTTCGGATCCCATATAGGGATGGCCGGTTAGCTCACTGGGTGAGCGTGGTGCTGACAACACCAAGTCAAGGGTTAAGATCCCCTTACCGGTCATCTTTTAAAGAAAAATAAAAACCAAAAACTCATATTGGAGCTTGGCCCCATTATAATAAGTGTTAGGAAGATGGGAAATCTGACTATGGTATTTGAAAGGTGGGACCTATGGGAGGTGGTTAAATCGTGAGGACTCTGACCTCGTGAATAGACTGAACCATTCATGGATGAATGGGTTAAAGGATAAATGAGTTATCATGGGTGTGGCTCTAGTGGCTTTATAAGGAGAGCATCTGAGCACATTAATGCTCTTCCCCTTCACTGCATGATTCCCTGTGCCACCTCTGAAGACAGTCCCCACCAAGAAGGCCCTCATGAAATGTGCTCCCTGGACATTGAACTTCCCAACCTTCAAAATTGCAAGAAAAATTTTCTTTTTTTTATTAATTACCCATTTTCAAGTATTTTGTC
Source organism: Galeopterus variegatus (assembly GCF_000696425.1). Taxonomy (NCBI): domain Eukaryota; kingdom Metazoa; phylum Chordata; class Mammalia; order Dermoptera; family Cynocephalidae; genus Galeopterus; species Galeopterus variegatus. The sequence continues at coordinate 198,413 of NW_007726264.1, read as the reverse complement.
ATAAGTGACAGAAAAGGGACTAATACAGATATTAATTCTGAATTCAATTCCTTTCCCCTCCTATAATTTGATATCATGCTCATCTTCACCCTGAATGTATTTGTTTACTGATGTAAGCAAAGATCATCTCATAAAGCAGCCTGTATAACTGATCGCAATATGTGGACATCGTGTGTGTGTGTTTACCATAAAAAAGGTGTTGGAATAAGCCAAATGCTTTTTATGTATGTGTTAGCTTTTTATGTATGGTCATGTGGTTTTTGTCCTTTAGTCTATAATATGGTATAATATATTAATTGATTTTTGTATGTTGAACCATCTTGCAGTCACTTGGTCATGTTGTATAATCTTTTTATATGGATTTGGTTTTCTAGTATTTTGTTGAGGATTTTTAGAACTATGTTCCTAAGAGATATTAGTCTATAGTTTTCCTGTAATGTTTGTCTGGTTTTGCTATCGGAATAATATCAGCCTCATAGAATAAGTTAAGAAGTGTGCTCTCTTCTTCTATTTGTTGGAAGAGTTTGTGAAGGACTGGTGTTATTTCTTTAAAGGTTTGGTAGAATTGACTGATGTGAAGGTTAATTCTACGTGTCAACTTGATGAGATTAAGGAATACCAAGAAACCTGATAAAACTATCTTTTTAGGTGTGTCCAGCAGAGATTAGTATGAGAGTCTGAGCAGACTGGGAGGGAAAGACCCACCCTCAATGTAGGTGGGAACCATCCAATCCCCTGGGGGCCTGAGGAGAACAAAAAACAGAGAAAAATGGTGAATCTCTCTCTCTATCCACTGGAGCTGGGATACATTCTTCTCTACTGTCCATGGACATCGGAGCTTGAGACTCTTCAGCTTTTGGGTTCCAGGACTTACACCAAAGACGCCATTGGCTTCCCTTGTTTTGAGACCTTTGGACTTGGACTGAGCCACGCTACCAGCATCCAGTTTGCAGATGGCCTATCATGGGACTTTTCTTCACAATTACATGAGCTAATTCCCCTAATAAATCCCCTATCATATATTAATAACATATCCTATTGATTCTGTCTCTCTGGAGTACCCTGACTAATACAACTGGTAAAACCATCTGGGCCTGCGATTTTCCTTGTGAAAAGTTTTAAAATTACTAATTCTATATCTTGTTATATGCCCTTCAGATTTTCTGTCTTCTTGAGTCAGTTTTGATAATTCATGTCTTTCTAGGAATTTTTCCATTTTATTTAGATTACGTAATTTGTTGGCATACAATTGTTAGCTGCATTCATATTTGATTCTATGCAGATACAAATTTATTGGAGTGACATTATTCTAGGTAAAGAGAACATTTAAGATGACAATATTAAGGTGGAAATCTTCTTGGTTACAAGTTGTTATTCATTCATTCAAGAAATATTTATTGAATGCCTTCTATAGGAATAAGGGGTGAGCAAAAGAGAAGATACCTTGCCCGTATGGCGCTTATGTTATGAAGACAAGAAGTAAAAAACAAACATTACATAATACATAATATAATATCTGGAAGAATCTTGGTTATTAAGCACAGATTAATATCAACCTGTTGGACATTATATCTAAATCATAGTAAGTTGATAAATGAAGATAACATAGGTAGGATGCTTATCAGGTTGATAAGATTCTAATAACAAGTTTTTTTTCATGGATATTTAAATATTTGTATTTAGGAGAGCAGACAGGGAGAGGAGGCAGAAGATACTGATCTAATTTAGTGGATTTTAACATTGGCTGCACTTTAGGAGCATCAGGAGTTATTTTGAAATATCCAGTGCCTGACTTCCTCCATAGAAGTTTTGATTTAGTTGAGTTTAGGATGAAGCCCAAGCAAGAGTTTGTTTTAGGAGTTTCCTTGTGATTGAAATGTGAAGCCAGTGTTGAGTACCAAGTACCTATCTCCCAAACAATTCAAGGTGCTCTATATGCTATCTCATTTTATTATTATAGTATTAGCATGAGTTGTTCTTTATTATCTTCATAGAAATGTGAGAAAAATTTAGACTCAGAGAGATTAAGTGATTGGTGGGAAGTTACACAGTGTCTGTTTCATCCCTGGATCTTTAAATAAAGCCGGCCTATTTGACTTCCATCAAAAAGAGCTTAAAAACCCAGGAGAAAAGCTTCCTTCATATTTTCTCTGATTGCCCTTCTCTTGCCCACTAATTGGCTTTTTTTTCCCTTTCCATTTTCACTCTTCTCCCTGTGTCTTTATCACTGTATCCTGATTCTTAAACTCAACACTTTGGCTTCATACTCTTTAGCTACTACCTATTTTAAGGACTTACTTGGATCCCTTTTTCTGGTTTACTGACCTTAGCATGGTCTGCTCAACTCTAGTTTTCATCCTTCTTACTTTTCATGCAGCAGATAAAATTGTAAGTATGAGATGCTGGTGTAAACAATTTTACACAGTATAGTTAAATTTTTATATTTCTTTGGTATGATTCCCACACCACCCAAAGAGACTTATGGCTGCTACACCTTGTAATTCTGGAGTGCTCCAAATAAAAATAAAGTTTGTGTCTTCTGCATATTTTGTAATAAGAAAGTTCTGTTTGCATGTCTTTTGTATTTTACCAACAGCTAGGCTAGTGGTCTATATTGACAGTAAATAGGAATAATGGACCAAATGGTAAAAGTATATCATTAGAAGACAAACTCATTAATGAATAGATTTCTGTATGTATTTTATTTTAAAAATTAAGCTGCATCCAAAAAGTTATTAATACTTCAAAGATAATTCATGGGGGGAAGGGTGTGTACAAATCTAGTCAAAACATCTGTCTGCTTAAGTGGCTAGTTGTTTTGGTGGTATTTACTCCCATTAGGAAACTTACGTGAAACAGTTTGTAAGTGATCTCACTTCAATTTAGTCAAAATGATGGCCCCACATATATATATATAACCATATATATATCAAACCTGACTGAATTGAAGGGCAGCTACTTGAAAGACTATATACTGTACAGCTCTGGGCAAGCTGTTTTTGTTGTTTGTATTGCAACATGATTCAGAGCTCAGCTCAGGACCTTGGACAGCACCTACCTAAGAGCTCCCATGTTAGCACACGCAAAAATAATATCAACTTTAATTAGGAAATTATGCTATATTCTTTGTGAACACAATCCCTTTATTCATCAAAATGACAATATAAGGTGCATAATATTATTTTCCTTTCCTTATAGATGAAGAAACCAAAGCTCAGTGACATAAAGTTGCATAGTTAGTAGAAGGCTGAGATGGAATTTGAACCCAGGAAATTTGATTCCAAACTAATATGGTTTAAACACTGTATTCTCCTGCTTCCCTATAAAACATGATATATGTAAAAATTCCTTACCTTGTCAGTTACAAGTGGCTAACCTCACCTTCTTCAATCTATACTCATTAATGAAGAAATCTGCATATGAAATTTATAAAAAATTAAGCTTCTGTTCATAAATCTACTAACTGGCCAACTTAACACAATTCACTGAGGGGAAATCAAGTCAAAATAGCTATCTTCTACCTGGACCCCTAATACTCATACATCCTTATACACATCTTCTGAGGTAGCAGCATTTTCATGAACTTTCTGAGAAGACATATTATTCTAGACATTTTGATAAACTAGTATAACCTTGAAAGTAATGGGCAAAGCTCAAACACCTTAGCAGTTCCTAGATGTACAGATAATCTGTATGACTTAAGTGGTATCCTAACCCTCTTCAACTGCCACAGTATAAAATGTTCTCTGTTGAAAATGTAATAAAAATTTCAATTTCCTACAACATGTGTAAAATGAGTAAAAGTTGTTAAGCTTTGTGTTTCTGAAATATACACATATATGTATGCAGTTTACTGTTGGTGTTTTTGGTCCTTTTGAGTTTCTTAGAAAACAAAGATGGGGGCAACTAGTCTTAATTGTACTTCTAAAACAATTAAGAATAGTCTTGCTGAAGGCCAGCTTATCTATTGTTGGTCTTTACTTTTAACAAATTCAAAGTCTTTCGTAACAACAGAGAGGCAATGCTTTTCTAAAGGTATTGGAAGACAACACCCAGTGCAAATCTACATTCAGGTACTATTGATAAGTAAATGAATACAATCTCAAGCATAAAACCTTATGACTAAAACAAATTGAACAATCTGATAACAGACTACTTCTTGGCCTTCCTGTGCTGAGAAGCTTACTTCTATTGTAGAGAAAATCAAACTCTGTGTATTGTACTTCCATTGCCTGTTTAGTAGACAATTAGAATAACAGGGCTGCTGGGCTCTCTGGCTGCATTATGATGAACACATCTGATGAGCTTGTGGGAAAATGTTCACAAGCACCACCAGTCCTTGTCTGGAGATTATGATTCGCATAAAACATCAACAGTCTGGTGCACTCTGATTATTTTACTGCTGAGCGGCACCATCTGTCTCAACCTAGAAATATTAAAGATTTCTTAAATAACATTGCAGTATCATCTTTTAATAGGCATTCTCAATGGCCTTCCAACTCCTTTTGACTATAGCAAAATTGATATCAAAGCTCTAGCCAGTGAGTCTCAGAAATGCCAATACTTACTCTGCTTATAGATTTAAGAGTATAAAATGTAGATTCTGAATGCAGTAGGACTGCCTTTCTCAACTAAACCATTTATTTAAAGTATGACCTGAGAGCTGTGCATAGCAATGGTAATAGGGACTGTGTTTACCAAATACTCATGTGCTCTCTCTATGGTTGTGACTTTAAAATTTATTCTGGGCATAGCTCCCTTTGGTTACTTTTTTTCTAAATATCAGCCTACACCTTCATTATGTGTTTCTCATTCCTCCTTTCAGTTAGGTTAGGGCCATAGGATTAGATTTACCAACAGTCTGAACATGTCTCTTCCAGGCTGAGGCAAGTAGGAGCCAGTATGCCTTCTCCATCACTCTCTTCCCCAGCAGGGGCAACCTTGGAGAGCGTGTGCTCCGGATGTCATAGAAGATGGAGGTCTGCCTGGCCAACACTGGGCTGCGATGTGAGTGAGAAACAAACTTTTATTGTGTTAAACCCTGGAGATTGTCTGTTGCAATTAATTACTCTGAATAATGCAGCCACAAATATCCGATGGGATTGCAATTTCTTACCACTAAGGACTGACTTCATTTTCACTACAAAGTTGGGCATGTCAGAAAGAAGTTTTTCTCTTATCAAAGAAGGAAAAGAATTATGTAGCTCACTCTGTGGTATTGATTTTAAAAATGATGCTGGTCATAGGTTCCTTGGGTATATTTTTCTAAAGATCAGCTTACACCTTAAATATATTGATGGTTATACAAAATAAAGAGTTCTGCCCAGTTGCTGTTATTTTGGTCTTATCAGTCAGCTGGAAGAAAAATATCTAATTCCAGTACCCTGGACTACCTGTCCTAATCACCCCAGACTGTTGCAAGCCACCTCTCCTGTAAGAGTTTTAATGTCAAATGCATCCTTGATCCATTTTTGGGGTGGTACACATCATATTAACTGCCTGGATTTCAATGCATTGTGGAGCAGTTGACCAGGAGAGAAGGGCAGAGAAACCCAAGCTTTTAACAAGCTTCTATCATAAACCTTCTGCTCATGAAGAATGGCTTTTATGGGGAAAATCTCATTGTTATTCCAGAAGACATCTGTCACATTATCTCAACCACAATAGGTGAAGCACAATGAAGCAATCATTTGCAAGAAGTCTTTGGCCATAAGAGATATTTGATGACCCAGAATTGATTACAGTATTGTAAGAATTGTAAGAGATTATGATATATATAAGAACACTGCCTGTAACTCAAAAGGAAATCATCCCCTGTGTCTTAGGAAGCTTTGGTCAGAAATATACGTCAACTTTCTACACCTACTCAGGATGGAGAAATCTCTATTTTAAAAGATGTGTCAAAATGTGTTTCCATTATTAACTGAACTTTGGTAGGCCTTACTTTTTCCCTGATGGCAGCCTTATATTACTTTAGGGTAGACAAAAAGGAGATCCTTGCCTCTGTGTACATGGAGGACACAATGGTGAATAAGGAATCAGCTGTTTTTTCCAGACTCTAGGGGGATTTCATGGGACTAAGTCTTTCCTCCCACATAAGTTTTGATCCTTGTAGAGGCACCTCCATTAGTTTAACACTTCTGGCCTCTCTCACTCCTTCTTAATCCCCAGAAAAGAAGGACTCTTTTATCTGATGAGTGACTTTAGGAGCAGGGACTGTGACTGTAGCTTAGTCCCGCCTTCCCTGCTTTTCTCTTTGAGATTTGTCTGGCTGCAAAGAGCATTTGGTCTGCTCTCAGCCACAAGGTAAGTTTGTGGGGCAGGCTCTGCCTCTGCAGGGGAGGCTATCGTTCTCTTGTGTTGCCTGGGATGGGTGGATAAGTTTGTCAAATTCTGGGATAAAGCATGAGGAAATTCTCTCTCATCACATGCCTAAGTTACATCCTCCAATTTAATGTTAGTCAGCAATAAAGCTGATACTTTTATCTTCATTTGCTTGACTTCTTTATCTTTCAGCTCAAAACTTGGTATGGAGTGAAGGGTGTGCCGACCCAGGCCAGAAATTCACCATCCCAACTATGGGAATTTGTCTAGCAGATGGTTTGGAAAGTCCCAAATGGGCCATAAAGTAATCAGGTTCTCTGGGTTAATGGACTGCAACCAAGTGGAGGGAGATAGAGAGAATGGAGTTTCACATGAAGGTGTAGTGATGTTTCATTGAGCTCAGAGCAAAAAAATTGTTGGACTTCAGGAGGGCACTGGACCCAGGAAGTGCAAGGCCAGTTGGATCCTCTCCACCTCTGTGCACTCTCTGCACTCTTCTCTTTCTCTACACACAAGCTTTCTCTGCTTCTCCAGACCACGTGGGATTTTGTCAGTGGTGGGGAAGCAGTTTCTACACAATTGTGGTCATGAGGAGGAAAATCATATAGAGCAATGCATTTAAGGTAAGAATAGATGGATAATGCAGGTTATCAGCTAACAGTGAAGAATGGGAAATGGCTGCATGAAGTTTGGGGACTAAGAAGATAGTGTGAAACAGTTGGATGGAGAGAGAAAATTAAGTTAATAGGACTGGCAGTCTGCACTGAGGGCAGGTTAAACTCAACTCTCTTCCTAGGCTGTGTGTGACATCAGGGGCTGGCAGCTGCCTGTTTATGTGTGGTAATGGTGGTAGAGAAAGAGAATGGAGGGTCAGCACATACTTTTTATTTTAGAATAAGTGGTGGAGAGTTGGTCTATATGCTGCACAGGTGAATGAACGGAGAGGCCAGAACTCACCCAGCAGTCCCAATCCTCCTAGGCAGTTTTCTCTGTCTTTACACAGACTTTCAATTAATGCCATGTTTTCCGTCTCCCTTCCCACTCCCACATTCCTTCATCCCAACTCCAAGGCCCGAGTTCTTTTGGGTTTTTCCTGGCAGCTTGGCTCTCTCCACACTATAGTTCTTTGTATTTACACAGGACTATTCAGGTCTATAGCTCCCACCAATTCATAATAGTTACTAACATCTTTTATTCGCTGGTGGTTCCCTCTAGGACATTGTCTCCAGAAAAAGTTCTGGGTATGGGTGAGAAATCCAATACAAATCCTCCAGACTACCCTGTTATGACATTTGTTTACTAATGTAAAAGTATATCCCATCATGGGGCAGGAACTTCTCTACAGAAGGATGTTTTTTAATGAAAGGAGATTGTCAATCTGTCCTCACAGGTTTGGAGATACATTTTGGGGGAGCCCTAGAAGAGGAGAGAGAAGAAATGCTGTTTTTATTAATTTGTTTCTACATATTCCCCCACTGCCCATCTGGAGGATTGATATTTTCATGAGAGACATCTGGCAGCCCTGTCTGTTCCAGGGTTTCTCATTAATAGAAACAACAAGGAAAATGAGCTGCAGTTATTATTTCTGCCTTACATACGGCATCCTGCACGGTTCCCGCACTTTGGATATTATCATGGCTTTATCTTCCTAGGATAGTTTTTCATTTTCTATTTTGAGGTATGTTGTTCTCTTTTACTGATAGAAGGATCTTCACTCATCCAGCTTCTAGCAACACTATAAAATCAGAAGGAAGAAAGTTCAGAAGTTGCAAAGCAGATGATTAACAGTAATGCTGTGGCCTTATTAAGTTAAGGGATATCACACTGTTTACCCATTCACACATGCTTATTGATTTAATGTTTTGTAAATTTAGCTCTCTTCAGTCTCAGCTGATGTGTGGGTGCACATTCCAAGCAGACTGATATTTATGCCATAAGTGAGAAATAACTTGATAATTTATGAGTGGTGAAACCCAAAGTCGAGCAGGTTTTCCCTAAGGAAAGGAAAAAACACATGCGGCAACTTTGTTGTTTGGCTCTTTCATTTTAAAAAAAGTACACACTTTCTAGGGGGGTGGTCAGAGGGAGAATTATGTGGGAAGCTCACATTTTCTTCTGTGAACCATCTCTGAGAGAAATGTACCTGAGTAATGAATTTTTTTCTTGCTTTATCTCTGTATCTGCTCAGAGGTTGGGCCTATGCTAATGAAGACATCCTGGGGGATTAGTGCCATGTGGGATGTCTGGGGGTTGTTCCTAAGTGACCGGCCAGTAAAGATGCCATGCTGAGGACATATCTAATAAAATAGGTATACAGTGTCTAATTCAACATCTGGTATGAGCACTTGCCTTTCTTCTATGCCTCTGGCTTTGACGAAAGAGTTCTCTGTTTTTTTCTAATTTCAAACAAGAGAAATGGATTTGGTTACAAAGGAGCAAATTTCTTCTAGTGGGGAGAGGGCATATAAATTTGGGGAAGAGAGGTTAAGGGAGAGCTGCTTGAATTCCCTCTTAGAAAGACATCCAAATAAACACACACACACATACACACATGCTCACACAAATACCCATTCTCACATATATGTGCTCAAAGATGACGATGGGAAATACCAAAGCCAAAAAACGAGGAGCCAGTCGGTCAGCCTCCTCCCACTCATCCTCATCCTCCTTACTCTCCTCATGTTTGAAGACATCTATGGACGCCCAAGGGCACCTGAGACAGAAAACTGACCTGGAGTACAGAAGCTTGTGTCAAAAATATTTACCCCACAGCAGCACAAATCCCTCACAGACCATGGAATTTGATTCTAGACATAAGCTGCTATGGTTTAGTTTTTCCACTGGCCATCAAAGAGGAGAGAGAGAATTAGAAGTCAGGAAATTGACTCAAAGGCTGCAGCTGGAAATGAGGGAAACACATGAGATGCCACATAGCACTCACTGGTCCATGGCAATTTTGGAAAACAGCCAGGCATATGTTGTTAATTTCTTAATGAAAGCTCAATGTTTTTCCTTGGGAATGAGGCTTTATTATTCTGAGTTCTTAGTTCAAGTTGACAGTGCTTTCACCAGAACAATTCTCTTAAATATTCTGTGGATTCTCAATGAATCATATAAAGGTTTAGTTCTTTTAAGAAAGGACTGTTAAGAAAGCCACAACCTCGAATCTTTTAAGATAAGCTCTCTTCTGCCTTGGAGTCCTTATTAAGCTGCTGTGTGACAATCCCTTAAAATTCTAAGCCCCATTGCTTAACAGAGAGTCTATGAGTCATGCCCTTAAGATCCTTACAAGAGCTTTTGTCTATTTTTAAAAGTTTATGAGTCTCCACCTCAAATCATTCTGAGGTCTTAATGAAGGACCTTACAGGTCCATCCTGGATTTAATTGTTGCCTGGAAGCCATTTCTTAATTTGAGAATATTTTTGCCAATTTTGAGAGATTCAGAAAAGACATAGTTTTGTTTTCAAATCTAAAAAGTCCTAGCTTCTTTATATTTTCTCTAAATTCTGTTTGAAAATTTAACAATTGCTGTGTAACAAATTTTCACAAACTTAGCACCTTAATCAATACAAATTTGTTATCTCATAGTTTCTTTGGAACAGGAGGCCAGCACGCTTTAGATGGATGGTCTGCTCAGAGTCTCTTAAGGCTGAAAGCAAGGTGTCAGCCAGCTGTGGCTCATCTGGAGGCTCAAGATCTGCTTCCAAGCTCTCTCAGGTTGATGGAAGAAATCATTTCTTTGGACTATATAACTGAGCTTCCTGTTTCTTGCTCTCTCAGCTCTTGGAGGACACTCTCAGATCTTTGCCAAGTGGCCCCCTTTATAGGCCTCTCACACTTTAAGTTGCCTCACAAAATACAACCAGTCCCTTTTAAGTGCTCATCTGATTGGGTCAAGCCCACCTTGGATAATCTTTTTTGATTAAATCAAAGTTAACCAATTAGGGAATTTAATTACATCTGCAAAATTCCTCCTGCCAAATAATGTAACCTAATCACGAGGGGGTTGAGATCTGGGGGACTATCTTAGTATTCTACCTACCACAGCTCTTTTTTTGATTAATCTCTCTTCTCCTATTTTACTATAGGTAGCTAAAAAAAAAAAAAAAAAAAAAAAAATCTGCCAAAGAAATTTTTAAAAAAAAAAATAAATAGTGTGCCCTTTTTTTTTTTTTTTTTATCTCTCTTTTCCTATTTTTTTATAGGGGGCTAAAAAAAAAAAAAAAAAAAAAAAAAAAGGCAGCATCATTAATGTTCTATATGTAAACTTCCTTAGCTAGATCATTAGTTTATTATATTTTCTATTTCTCACATTCTTCAGCTATATGATAAAAGCCATCTTTTCTCCAGTTTCAAATAATATTTTCCTTTAGGCCCTTACTAACAGCTTCCGCTAACACTATTCTCAAGGCCGTTTAGGTTTTCACTAGGATTCTCCTTGTCTCCCTTCCAGCTTCCACCAAACTTCTGGTCCCAAAGCCAATGATTCATTTCAGGTTTTTCTTATAGCAGCAGTACCAAAAGCAGGCACAAGTACCAAAATCTGCATCAGTTATCCATAGCTATATAGCAAGCCACTTTAAAAGCAACAATCATTTTTTAGTTCACAAATCTTTCAGAATTCTAGGCATAGGTCTGTGTTTACTGAACCAATTACTCTGATAAGAAAATGAGATTACCCTGTTAGCTTAAAATTCTCTGGGCTGGGAGTTAGGCTCTTCAGCCAAGAAAAATGAGTTATTTGGACCAAACTCCCCACTGAGAACTAGAAAACCTGGAAGACACGTGCATACATATGCACACAAACACACCAGGATGGTTAGGATGTTTTGGGGAAAATATCTTAGAGGAAAGAAGAAAGCCCAAAGAGGGGAGTCTGGCATTTGGTGCCACTATCCTTTGAAGAGAGATGGCATTCTTACAAGAGATAGACAAGAAGCTGAGCAGAACTTTTAGCAAACACAGGTCTCGAGGGGGGGTGGGAAAGTTAAAGAATTGCTGAAGAGGAGGAATCTAGAGCTAGAGAGTTGGGACCCCAAAGGGGTATACCCTAGGAGTAAGGGTAAACTGGAAATAGACCAGCCTTCCCAGACACTGAAATCCAACTTCAAATCATTTTAATTCCTGATTGTAAGACAATCTGGAGGCCCTAGCTCACTGCCAACCTCCAGAAGTAAAAAGAAAATTCTCTCTGAAGGAAGATATTATCCAGAGCTTCCATGTTCTCTCCATTTTTCATATCAAGGGCCTGGTATCCAATCAAAAATATTTGGTTATTTAAGAAGATGCTATTTAACTGAAGACCAAGATAATAAGACATATGTTAGATGTTTATTATTTTGTCTGATACTTATCAGACATAAACTTTAAAATAATAAGTTAAAAAAACTAAACTAAACAATTTCAAAAGAGAAATGGAAATTTAAAAGAAGAATAAAACTGATATTATAGCTGGTAAATTCTAATAATAATAATAACTGATATTAAGTACTCAATGACTAACACACTTGACCTAATTGTCACATGTGAAATGGTGCACCCAAAAACTGCACAACCATTTATCAAAACTGAACATATGCTAGTATACATGCTCCTTTAACAGATTTCATAAGATTAATATCAGAGTATATTCTCTGCAGTGGAATTTAGCTAGATATCAATAACAACAAACACCCCCAAAACTAGAAAATTCCTATATGTTTGAAATCTAAGCAAAATACTTCTAAGTAACCATGTGATGGAGTTTGGATGTGTTGTCCCCTCCAAAACTCATGTGGAAATTTAATCTCCAATGTGGCAGTGTTGGAAACTGATGAGTCATGGAGCGGATCCCCATGAATGGATTAGTGCTCTCCCTGGGGGAGGGGGGAGTAATGAGTGAGTTCTTGCTCCACTAGTTCCCGCAAGAGCTTGTTGTTTATAGGATCCTGGCACCTTCTCTCTCTCTTGCTTCCTCTTGCCATGTGATCTGCTTGTACCCGCTGGCTGCCTGCCACTTTCCACCATGAGTAGAAGCAGCCTGAGGCCCGTGCCAGATGCAGCTGTCCCAGAATCGTAAGCTAAATAAACCTCTGTTCTTTGTAAATTATCCAGTCTCAGGTAATTCTGTTATAGCAACACAAAACAGACTAATACACCATGTGACCCTGAAGAAATAATAATGTAAGTCAGAATATACTTTAACTGAATAATAATTAAAACAGTATATAATAAATTTTGTGTGATGAAACTAAAGCAGTGCTTAGAGAGAAATACATAGGCTTTAAAAGATATGTATATACATAGTAGCTGGCCCATGGCTCACTTGGGAGAGCCTGGTGCTGACAACAACAAGTCAAGGGTTAAAGTTCCCCTTACTGGTCATCTTTAAAAAAAAAAAGAAAGAAAGAAAGAAAAAGATATGCATATACATATATACATATATATATGAAAAGAAAGTATTTAAAATCAGTAATCTAAGAAAACATCTCAAAAAGTTGCAAAAATAAAGTAAAATAAAACCCAAAGCAATTAGAAACAGAAACAATAGATGTAAGAGCAGGAATTATTTTAAAAGAAAAGAAACATAACGAAATAAGATTAACAAAGGCAAATATTGGTTCTTTGAAAAGACTCCTAAAATTGATAAAACTTCGGCATGTTTGATCAATGAGAAACAAAGAGAAGGCACAAATAACCAGTAATGGAAGTGAAAAAGAGATATTATCACAGGTCCTTCTAACAATAAAAAAAGATAATATGAAGATATTAGGATTATGATGAGATATTTGAAATTTTACGTAAGATGAAAAAATTGCCAGAACACATTTGTTACAATTGACACCAAAAGGTAGAAGTTGACCAGCTGAATTCTGAAATGTATATGGAAATAGAAAGGGCTAATAAGAACTGAAATAATCTTGAAGAGAAAGAGGAGAGTTGGGAGAGACATGCTACTGAATATGAGGACTAGTTACATAGCTATGACAATTGAGATGGTGGTATTGGCAGCAAGGGTAGACTAATAGAGAAATGGAAAAGAATAGGGTCCAGCAAAAGACCTACCCACGTTTAAAAATTTGATTTACGTGAGAGGTGGCATAGAAGAGAAGGGAGAAGATGGTCTTGCAGCAAATGGTTCTAGTCCATTGGATATACACATGAAAAAGAAAACTGAAAATAAAATTTAGCTAGTGCTTAACTGCTCCTAGGATCATGGCAGGAAAGAATTCTACAAAAAAACATATGAGAATATCTTCATGAAGTGAGGTTGGCAAAGTTTCTTAAATGGGACACAAAAAGCACAAACCATAAACGAAAAGATGAATAAATTGGAGTAAACTAAATTTGGGAACTCCTGATCCTAAAAGAAAAGAAACCAATAATAGAGTGAAAGGCAAAAGACAGAAAGAAAGAGAGAAAAAAAGAGAGAGAGAGGGAGAGAGAGAGAGAAAGAAAAAAACCTACACAAAAAATAAACAAGAAAAGAAAAACAAAAGGCAAGAAAGAAAAAAAGGAAAGAGTGAAATTCGAACTACAGCGTGGGAGTAGATATTTGAAACATATAATAGACAAAGGGCTTGTACTCCGAATATGTAAAAACAATTTCCATAAATTTATGATAAAATTCAGACGATCCTATCGAAAGGTATTCATGGCCATTAAACATATGAAAAGGTGCTCAAAATTACTACTAATCAGGGAAATATGCAAACTAAAAACACACCCTCTAGAATGGCTAAAATTAAAGAACTGACAATATCATGTGTTGATATGAGAATGGAACAAATGGAACTCTCATGCACTGCTGGTTAGAGTGAAATTGGTACAAACATTCTGGAAAAATGTTTGGCAGTATTGATGAATGTTACATGTACACATGTCTTATGACCCAACTAGTCCTCTTCCTAGGTTTATACTGAAGAAGGATGTTTACATGTATGAACTAAAAGACATGTACAAAAATATTTATAGCACCATTATTTGTAATAGCTAAAAATAAAAAACTTTGTTTTTTAAGTTCCATCAACTGCCAAATGATAAATACTGTGTGGTATAATCACAGAAAAACACGTATCAATGACAATCAGTGTATTACTGCCACACATTATGGATGAACCTCACAAACATATTGATGAGCAAAATAAGTTAAACACCCAAATATAAATACTATGTGATTCTATTTATATAAAGTTCAAAAACAGGTAAAAATATCACGAGTGGTTATCCTCGGGGAGGATGGAGGAAGTGGGTCTCTCCCTAAATTCATGGAGTTTCAACCCACATATGCATAGATCATCAGTATTCATAGATTAGGGGAGACTCTCTGCTAATCTCCAGAGCTTTCGTTGCAGAATTTCCTTCTCTGATATTCCACTCTCCATATTCTAGCCACTTTAGCCTCCCAGAACCCCACAGCAAAACTTCTATGGTCTGAACGTTTGTTTGTGTCCCCCTCCCCCTCAAATTCATATGTTGACACCTAACCTCCAAGGTGATGGTATTAAGAGGTGGGGCCTTTTGGAGGTAATCAGGTCACCCCTAATTAGGTAATCTCCTTATGAATGGGATTAGTGCCCTTATGAAAGAGACTTGAGGGAGCCCTTTTGCCCTTTCTGCCATGTGAAAATGCAGCAAGAAGGTGCCATCTATGAGTAATGGGCCTTCACCAGACCCTAACCCCGTTGGCGCCTCCATGTTGGACTTCCCAGCCTCCCATACTGTGAGAAATAAGTTTTTGCTGCTTATAAATTACCCAGTCTAAGGTATTTTGTTATGGTAGTGAGCGTGAACTAAGACAGAGACCCTCAGGCTCAGTTTGGGCTCCCCCTTCCTGAGCTGAGGCCTGGAAACGGCCCCTGGGCCATGAACTGGAGCAACTGAAGGCTCACCTCGTTGCTCTGCCTGCTCCCAGCGATCTCAGTCTCGCATGGTCTGCTAGCCAATGTCTAAAAACCATAGTATGATATATTTTCTTCCAGTTTTCTAGTTGTTTATGGTAGGATGATGGTATTAAAACGTACAAATATTTGGATCCCATTTCTGGAAATTCTGATTCACTAAGTCCAAGGAGAAGCCCAGGCCTCAACATTTTGAAAAAATATGTAGAGGTGATTGTGAAATGCATTTCTCCAGCTGTCTATAACTAAAAAGAGGCTATTTCCACCAATCAGCAGGCCTATGGTTCCCTATTTGCAATACTGATGGTCACATTTACACACCTACACATACACACACACACAGTGTGTATGTTCAATTAGCATATACAATATACAAGTTATTTTAACTATATTTGGCATTGTGAACCTATGAATCTGAATTCTAAAGTAAACATACATTTACCATTTTAAAGTACAGAGTCAAACTACTTGGAGTGCATGTCTAATTTAAAAAAATAATGTTGGATTCCCTATATAAATGACATCTCTGTTGAAGAACTTTAAAGATTTATTAAACTTTTAAGAAAATTGCTGAGCCCACTTACCTATAGATTCTGTAACCTGTAGCAGTTTTTAGGTTATACAAACACATACACCACAATTTGCATAGATGCATGTGTTTTTAAATATTGCAATAGCATAGTTAATATTTATTAAGCACTTATGTGCCAGGCACTGAACTAAATTCTTTATATTTATTATATATTTTGAAACTCAAAACCACCATAAAATGTAGGTGTTATCATTATTTCCTTTTGTAGAGGTTGATGTCCCAATATTAAAAAACCAGAAGGTGTCAGAGATACAATTCAGCTCAGGTATTGTGGTTCCAAGCTCTGCGTTCACAGTAACTCTACTATAAAACCCATGTTGAATCAGAAAGTACTTATTTCTAAATATTTTGAAATAAAAAAGTTAGACAGTGAAGGAGTTTGGGCCAAACTTTCTTTTCTCAAATTAATAAAAATTTAAAATAAACCTCCTTTATGGAAAGAAGTAGAGCAAAAAGTTTGCAATTGGGGATTTTTTTAAATGATAACCCTTTTCCCTCAGGTAAGCAATGACCTTTTTTTTTTTTTTTTTTTTTTTTTGTCTTTTTGTCTTTTTCCGTGTCCGGCAACGGATCGCAACCCTCAGTGTTGCCCCCGCACCGGACCGGGGACCGGCAACGGGATCGCAACCCTCGGCGTTGCTCCCGCGCCCCGCTCAACCAGTGAGTGGGAACCAGTCCGCATGTGGGATCCGAACCCTCGGGCGGGAGCGCCGCCGCGCTTCCCAAGCGGCGCACTATCCAGTGCGCCACCGGGCCGGCCCAGCAATGACCTTTTAAGTCAATATTTACTATGATTGATTGAAATCTAAATGTACAGTAAATTCAGCTGAAAAAGGAAGTTTTGCCATATCAAAGAACTTTGACTCAGATAAAGAAGAAAATGATTAATCCTGGGGGTATGAGAACTTTGATCTCATGTTTATCCTCAGGCGAATGGCAAAAGACACATAACCAAAAAAGTCTCATTAGAATGAATCGGTGACTTCAGGAATCCCTTAGATCAATATGTGGTTCTCCTTGTATTTGTAAAAGCTCATTTGTCTCTGTGCAAACTGGATGGGTTCTGTTCAGACATCTCACAATGCCACACATTCTCTGCCTATTGCAGCCACTCAAGATAATTCAGCCATCAGGCAATGTATTGTCTTGTCTCCAAAATAAATGTCGCTTTTATCAACTTTCAATAAAAACACTAAGGCTTATGTGCTTCAGAGACTACGATAAAAATAAAGAGCAAGAGATTTTTTTTTATTACTTCTGAGTTTGTTTTCTGTTATTGTTTTTAAAGATATACTACTTTCCTCTTCTTTGCCCTTCTATACCCAGAAACATTTGCCGGTTTTATAAAAAGACAGTTAAAGAAACTTGGGTTAATGAACTCCACGTGATGATGATATCCATGTTTCTTCAGTGAACGTTGAGGGTTGTTCATCTTCTCCAGCCCTTAAAGCAATTGCAAGTGGGAGTTACACCAGCCTGGAGGTCTAATGAGCACCTGTTTCATTTACTCATGATATAACTTGAGCTGCTGCAAAAATTGCTTTTGCAGAAAAGATGAGAAATGATAAACAAGCTCCTCTTCCCAGAGGCATAGTAGCTTATCCATGTCTATCACTTCATAAACAGATTCAATCCAATTCTCACCTCTTGGTGTCTCAGAGGAAAGCAGTACCTGCCTTGGAAATAGGAAAACACTCTCTGGTCCAAACTTCTCATCTTTGGATCCCAACACAACCACCTACTAGCTGTGTAATCTCGGGCAAATCACTTGGCCATCCTGTGCCTTATTTCCTTATCTGAAAGGTGAGACTAACAATAATACCTATCTCATAGGGTAGTTGTGAGGATAAGTAGGCATTTTAAAAATAAAAATTAGCTATTATTTGACTGTTCCTATGGTGTTGCACGGATGAATTCTTCCCAATACATGTCAATCTTACTTGAAATAGGATAGATAGTGTCTGATAGAGTTAAGAAATCTCTACATTAACCATATTTGCAATATATTCTAGCTAATTCCAGCCAGCCTCAAGACCCTTTACAAATCTCTCCTTCATATAGAATCTGCCATGACTAGCCTTGAAAGGAAGGACATCATGTATATCTTTCAAACTTCTTAAAATGTAATAACTGCTGCCTGACTCACCCTTGTGTTTTATCCCATATCATATTGTATTCTCAATTACACTATTTTTAGTTATGTATTGTCTTCTTAACAAGAGTTGGAGCTACTTAAAGGTAGGAACTATGTTTAATAGTACTTTTATTCCTCCCTTACACTTAATAATAGTAATAATACTAATAGATACTAATACTAATAATACTAATTAGATACTAATACTAATAAAGTTTCCTCTAATCTCTTCAGAAGAGGCAATTCCCCAAGAGGTGTTTCAGCTGAAGGCTATCTGCTGGCAGCACTCCCAATGGATAAATCCTACATTCCTGAAGGGGGACCTGGTTGGTGCCTCAGAACATCCACTACCTGTATAATATTCAAGTTAGTAACAGGTATAATAAGCATACACGGTAGAACCAGACCTTCCCACATTTGGGCAGAGATTTTCTATCTGTCCCTTTGTGATAGTGTTGAGTGCAGACTTTCCTAGGAGTATAGATTGGATGACCTCTGAAGGTTGACCTTGTCTATTATCAGCTCATGAATCAATGGCAGTTGAAAGGCTTCCTTGTGCAAACAATTATTGTCCTAGTATCAGAATGTGTACTAACAGAAGATAGGTATCTGTTTGAGCAACCATGTTCAATTGCAGGTCCAAGGAATCCCACTGATGATTCTCTTCCCCAAAACCAACCCAAGGGAAGCAGAAGAAGAGCTCAGAGCTGGCTCTGCAACTTAAAATAAATTTTAAAAACTATGAGAAACTCTGAGAAATAGAAGGTGGTTGGGCCTGGGGAGGAATAGGTGATGAGGTATGCTCTAAAGCCCCAAATATGGATAGGCTGGCAGAGAGTTTTCTCATTGTGTTCTTTTGTCTCCCCAGCATTGCTCTGGGCATGTCGTTGCCTTCTCTGCAACAACCACAGGACCAGTAGGATGATACCTGGGAAGCTTTGAAAGCTGCAGAGGTAGAGAACAGATAGCAAAAGTGCAGGTGGGATGGCAGGCATCTCAGCATCCCGCTCTTGCTCAAGCCCCACAGTTTAAGTGACAACAACATCCTTGGTTGTGTATGGTGAGGAACAGAGGAGAAGGAAGGGATAGCACAGTAAAGTTTCTGTCTTTCTTTGGACGGGAGACATAGTTTCTGATTATCTTTAGATATTAATGGAGAAAAAATAAGCATAAGTGAGAATATGATAAATTAGCATGAACCATATTGAGGAGATTTTTAATGTTCAAACACAAAAAGAAAATTTTAATCTGTCCAATGGAAGACAGGAAACAAGTTATAGAAAAAAAAATTTTTTTTTATGAAATCAAAAACCAATGTAAATAGAAAAAAACATGCATTCTTTTATATGGAACTTTGGGGTAAAGTCCAGTAATAAATTGTTTATAACAGACACACTCGAATTGACTTCACGAAAGTTGGCCAGTTAGCCCACTTGGGAGAGGTCAAGGGTTCAGATCCCCATACCAGCCAGCTGCCAAAATAAAAAAATAAGTAAATAAAGTATACAAATCAGTGGCATTTACTAAATTAAAAAAGTTGTGCAGCCATCACCTCTATTTTTTTCAAAAATTGACTTTGCAGATATAGTTAAATGAGGAAAAAACATGATTGTTTTAATAAATGGAGGAAAAGCATTTGATAAAGTTTATATCTACTTTATGATGCAGGAACAACACAAATAAAGCAGAATAGTGTGAGGATTCTAGCAGTAGATGCATGAATATACAAGTATTTGATATACAACAGAGGTAACATCAAAACTAGTAGGGAAAGGAAGAATCATTTAGTAAATGAGGTTGAAATAATTCTGTATATATACATATATGAGCATTGAGAGGCAACTAACCAGTATTGACTAAAAAAAAAAAAAGCTTTCAATTGGTTAAAGACCTAAATGTGAGAGGTATAATCATAGAACCAATTAAATAATATAAAGCTAAGAAGATAAATTTAGAAGAAAATCTTTGTGATATTGGGGGGAAAGGGGTTGGATTTCAGAAACAAAACATAAGAAACTAAAATCATAATAGGAAATTGTATGGATTATGCTACAGCAAAAGTAAAGATTTCTGTTTAATGAAGGACACTATAAATCCAGTGTCCTACAAAGGGGATGACACACTAGAAAGGTTTTTTTTTTTTTTTTTGCAGCATCTTAAACTTAAATGTCTAGAAGATACAAATAACTAAAATTATCAAGAAATTATCTGTATTTCAAAATAAGGTCTTTAAAGAGGTGATTAAGATAAAATGAAGCTGTTAAGATGGGGCCCTAAGAAAGGGGATGCTCGTGGGTCAGAGACGAGGTCTTCCCCAGCAGAAGACTCTGGGAATACTTATGTATTCATTCATCCACATGGCAAAACATGGGTAAGTGCCAGTAAGCTAGGAGCCAGCCCGCAAGACTAGTAACAGACGTGCAGAGAACCCAGTCATATGGAGGTTGTATTGTAAGGCTCGGACTCTGCTTGGTGAGAGAATGAGGTTACAAGCAATGGCAGAGCTGAACCAAAGCAACTCTGCCTTGGCACCAAGCTCATGAGCATTGTCCATGTGCTTTCTTTTGTTCCTTATCCTGACACACCACCCTACCTATCCTTTAGCTCTCCTCAACTCCATCCCAAGTATGTAAGGATAAAACTATTCCCCCCAAATCTACAAAGGTATGTTCTCAAGTGACTATTTGGCCCAGCAGTTACCAAAACTAGGAGGCAACTCACAGAAGCTAACTCAGAATCTCAACCTGATTATGAGCTGTTGTGTGAAGCAAAATGAACTGAATGAACTCAGTGCAGAGTAAGTTTGAAGTCACAAACATGGCTATAACCACTGTAAAAGGTATGTTGTCAGAGTTCAAAAGAACCTTACATGTTACCTGAATTATAAATCCCTTTGGTCTTCAGCTCATCTGACTACTATTTCCTGAACACCTATAATGCTTTGGTCATGGTGATACCCTCTGGGGATTCACTGATGAGTCAAAACTCATTGGTTTCTGCCCTCAACAAGCTTCAGTCCAATGGAGGAGATAAATGAAGTTCCTCCCTGACTTTTGAGCTTTCACAAATGCTGTTTCTTCACAAATGCTGGAAAGACCTTTGTGAAGCCACCTTCTCCAATTTTAGGTTGTACTTTAAGTGTTACCTCCTTAGAGAAGACTGTGCTAAAAACTATCTAAAGTGTGTGTCCCCCCAGCACTGGCTTTGTTCTCCTATCACAGCACACTGTGCATAGCTTTCACAGCATATGTCATTATTTGTTACTGTATGTTTATTGACTTGCTTTGCCCAATGCCTAATGCTTCCATATGGGAAACGGGGGTTCAGGAAAGTTAACTGGACAGTCAATAAGTCATTATCAGAATCAGAATTAAAACTCAAGCTGTCTAAGTACATGAAAACCTTAAGAAGCAACATAACTTCCCTGAATCTCAGTTTACCCATCTATAAAATGTGGTCAATAATGTATCCTGCCATAGATATCAGGCAAGAAAAAGAAATAAAATGCATCCAGATTGGAAATGCAGAAGTAAAACCATTTCTATTTTACATTATACAGATGGCATGATCTTGTATATAGAAAATCCTAAGGATCCACACATGGAAAACAAAAATAAAACTATTATAGCTAACAAACAAGTCCAGCAAGGTTGCAGGATACAAGATCAATATACAAAAATAAGTTGTATTTCTCTCTCTATAAAAAAATAATCTGAAAAATAGATTAAGAAAATAATTTCAGGGCCGGCCCGTGGCTCACTCGGGAGAGTGTGGTGCTGATAACACCAAGGCCCCGGGTTCGGATCCCATATAGGGATGGCCGGTTCGCTCACGGGCTGAGCATGGTGCTGACAACACCAAGTCAAGGGTTAAGATCCCCTTACCGGTCATCTTAAAAAAAAAAAAAAAAGAAAAGAAAATAATTTCATTTACATTAGCATCAGAGAGAATAAAATACCTAAGAATAAATTTAACCAGGAGAGGCAAGACTTGTACATCATAAGCTACAAAATATTGCTGACAGAAGTTTTAAAAAGATCTAAGTAAAGGGAAAGACATCCCACGTTAACGTTTTTGGAACACTTAATATTGTTAAGATGGCAATTCTACAGATTCAGTTAATCTACAAATTTAGTATAATCCTTATCAAAATCTCAGCTGGCTTCCAAAACAATTTTGAAAAGAAGAGCAAAGTTGGAGGATGCACACTTCCCATTTCATAACTTATTATAAAACTACAGTCATCAGAAGTGTAGTATGGCATAACTATAGACATACAGATCAATGAAATGGAACTGAGAGTTCAGAAATAAAACCATCCATCTATGATCAATTGAACTTTTACAAGGATATCAGGGCAATTCGACAGGGAAAAGAATAGTTTTTTAACAATAATGCTGCAACAACTGGCTATTCATATGAAAAGAATTAAATTGGACCCCTACCTCAGACAATATTAAAAATTAACACAAAATTAATCATAGAACTTAAATGTAGTAGCAAAACCTATAAAACTCTTAGAAGAAAATATAGGGGTAAATCTTTCTGATCTTGGACCAGGTGATTATTTCCTAGATATGTCACCAAAAGAACAAATCACACACACAAAATAGATTGATCAAACCATAAAAATTTAAAACATTTGTGTTTCAAAGGATAGTATCAATAAAGTGAAAATACAACTCATAGAATGGGAGA
This sequence comes from Galeopterus variegatus, assembly GCF_000696425.1. Lineage (NCBI taxonomy): Eukaryota > Metazoa > Chordata > Mammalia > Dermoptera > Cynocephalidae > Galeopterus > Galeopterus variegatus. Next base: position 175,786 of record NW_007726264.1, on the reverse strand, counting down.
AAATATTTGCAAATCATGTATCTAATGAGAGTTTGATATCCAGAGTTATAAAAAACTCTTACAACTCAACAATAAAAAGACAACCTAATTTTAAAACAAGTGAAGTATCTGAGTAGCTATTTCTCAAAAGAAGGTATATAACTGGCCGATAAACACACAAAAGGATTCTCAGCATCATTAGTCATTAGGGAAATGCATGTCAAAACCACAATGAGATAGCACTTCACACACATTAGGATGGTTCTAATTACAAAGATGGTAATTACAAGTAGTGGTGAGAATGTGGAGAAATTGGAACCCTCACATCTTGCCAGTGGAAATGTAAAGTGGTTCTGCTGCTTTGGAAAAGAATTTAACAGTTCCTCAAAAAGTTACACATAGTTATCATATGTTCCAGCAATTTCACTCCTAGGTATATATTAAAGAGAGTTGAAAACATATGTCTGCACAGAAATTTATGTATGAGTATTTATGGTAGCATTATTTATAATAGCTAATAAGTAAAACCAACCCAATGTCCACCAACTAATGAATGAATAAACAAAATGTGGCATATTCAATTAATAGAATATTATTCAGCTGAGTTAAAGAATAAAGTACTGATCCATTCTATAATATGGATAAATAAACCTTGGAAACATTATGCTAAGTGGAAGAAGCCAGACACAAAAGGCTGTATGTTGTATGATTCCATTTGTATGAAATATCCAGAATAGGAAAAGGAGGTTAGTGTTTGGTAGAGATGTATGAGGGGAGAACGGCAAGTGACTGCTAATTAGTAGAGGGCTTATTTTGGGAGTGAGAAAGTGTTCTGGAACTAGGTAGCAGTAATGGTTGCACAACCTTTTGAATACACTAAAAAGTACTGAATTGTATCTATAAAAGGGTGAATTTTATGGTATGTTAACCATAAAAACAAACAAACAAATATAAGTCTTTCCTGTTATAGTGCATATCAAATTCCCACTCCCCAACCCTGGTGTTCTTGAACTTCCCTCATGCTCCACGTCCCACCCCCCATCACTGTCAGGATGGGACATCTAATAGAACAGCCATGTATCTATAAAACCCTACTCCTTGGTCTCCATCTATGGTTCCCTTTACTTTTTTTTTTTTTGTCCTTTTTGAGACCAGCCACACCGCGCTCAGCCAGTGAGCGCTGTGAGCGCACCGGTCATCCCTATATAGGATCCGAACCCGCAGCAGGAGCGCTGCTGCGCTCCCAGCGTTGCACTCTCCCGAGTGCGCCACGGGCTCGGCCCTATGGTTCCCTTTAAATCCCTGTAAATCAGGATCCTTCTCCAGGATTTTGAATTTGGGAACAGAAAAAGAGGGAGTCAATCCCTCATCAGTGTTAGAAGCTGTGAAGATTGAAACTAAGTTGAAATCAGAAGCTGTTACATACCATGAGGGAAAAGCCAGTCTGCAGTCAGAGGTACAGTAAGCCAATCTCAGAAAGAGGCAGGAATGAGAAAGAAAGAACATGTCCTGGGGGCATCCGAGTCCTGCTTCCAGAGGTGTTGGACACCAGATGCATTTGGGCCCTTCCCACAGTTTTGGTGTCTAACCTTTCCTTGGGTTCCATGAGTCAGTAGGCTGTCTCTCTGCCTACACTACTTCTACCACTGACTAGAACACTAATAAACTTCACCACTGCCAAGTTTACTGTCAATAAGAAATTGACTTAGGTTATGAAAATGAAAATAAAACTAAGATCTATAATTATGGAGGCTTTACTCTTTGTAAAACACCACTTTAAGTGCTTTATGTGTCTTAACTCAGTTCTCACAACAGTCTTATGAGTTAGGTGCCATTCTAATTTCCATTTTAAAATGAAGAAACCGCGGTACAGAACTGAGGCTAAGAAACTTATCCAAAGGCACAGAACTTGTGTGTGAGCCTGAATAAGCTAGCATTGTCAGTACTAGCAATGTCAGCGTTCTTAATCATCGCACTGTTGCCTGATGTAGTGTAAAACTATACACATGTAGAGCATTACTATTATTTGGAAGAAATTGACATAGGAAATTTTCATGTTACTATGATTAAATAACTATTCTGAGATGTGGGTTTCCTTTAAAAAGCAGTATCTCAATTAGAAATTTTCAAGAACTATCCATGACATTTGGTACTTTTAACCTATGATTTTAGTTTTCTGCCTTTAACTATTTCTATTTATAATCTGAATCCAAATTAACTGGTGTGGTGGCTCCTGTTGTCATGGTTGATTGATTACAGTATTCTAGTTCATACAGCCAGAGAGTTGCATATAGTCTAACTCTCTCTCTCTCTCTGTTATGCTCCCAAAGAAAGAAATGCTTGTATCCTGATGTTTTTATTATTGGGAGAGTCAATAAATGATCTACACAGAGTTCATGCTAGAGACGTTGAGTTTGACAGAATATGATCACATCATCTGAAATGCATGTACGGCTTACTATTGCATCTATAAATCAGAAAGATAACACTTCTGCTTCCTGGTTCTTCTAGCAAGAGTATCTCTAAATTTATGTTAAACTCATAAGCTGCTTTCTTGAGATGGTTAGAAAATCGGATTCTGGTGAATCCCAATGCTTTCACAATTTATCCCCAGCAGAGGTTGGAAAGTGGTACATTAAGCCTTTCCTGTCCTTCCTCTCAGCCCTCTCTGCTGAAGGGTGTGTCAACATTTTTTCATGGAAGCACTCAGGGGAGAGAGGCTTTTTTTCCTCTGGGCTGTTCAGTCTCCTCTGTCTGACTTCCTACAGAGTGCTAATTATTGGTGGAAATCTGTTAGGTGGAGTTTGTGCATTGGGCATCTTTGTACAAGGAACAGGAAATGAAATTACCACTTCATCTCACACAAATATCAAATAGTCACCAAGAAGGCAAGAGCCAGTGCCAATTTCACATATGAACTGGTGACTCCCAGGGAGAAGGCTGGCTTTCGATATAAGTTAAGCAGGGTGCTGGGATGGGTGAGGAAACCAAGCTGGCAGAAAATACCTTCTTCTTGTATAAGATGATATCTGAAATTCCATGAATTTGAGTTTCACTTCTTAGTTTGAGACTTTCAGGTTAGTGCATTGCAATTAACCTAAAGAAAGGAGACATTTGGTATACTACCAATTGTTTGTGTCTTATTGTGAATGAGTTTCAGATTCTATCCTATGAGTATGTTTTAGAAAGTTAAAGAAATAAGAACACACTTGAAAAGGAGAGGTGTGGGGCAGGAGCTTAGAACCAACCCAAGTTATCCAAGTCCTGCCTTGCAGTGCCATTGTTCTCTTGCTGGGCCACTCAAGCCACCTGAACCAAAGAGGAATCAGAAGGGCCTCAGCCACCCCTTAGGAGGAATTGGGAAGAATTGTGTCATAAAGAGAAAATCACAGTGGTTCTCAAGTCAAGAAAAGGGGTAAAGGGAGAACCTGCTGATATTGTGGTTGGTAACAACTTGTTAGGTCATAAGCCAACATGTTTGGTCAACCATAATGGAGTAACTGCTTTGGGCAAAGTTCTATTTGAAGGTGGCAAAGGCAGAAGATTAAAATAACATAGGAATGGAAGAACTAATTGTCCTCATACTTTGATAAACCAGTAAGAAAAATCATACAGATACAGAAAAGAATAACAATACAAAGCACAAATTTTGTTTGTTAGTGCAAATTACCAAAAAAGGGCAGAGTATATAAATGTTGGTCAGAGAACACTTCTTGCTGAAGAAATCTGAGCCCACCAGAAGATAATGTCAGACACAAATGAGTGGAGGAGAGGCCATTTCCAGGACTTTTTTTTCATAACTACCCAACATTAGCACATAAGGGTAGGCATTGGTTATATGTGCCTCAACCACCCTAACCGTTAGAGAAGAAGCAATTCTTCAACAAAACAAGCCATTCCTGCTGCCGTTGAAAGTACTAATATGGCTATGGATTGTGGCTATGGAAAGTTTTCCTAAGTCTACCTTCCTCTGTGCTCTCATTAATACCCCAATTCACAACCCATCCATTGAACTTGCTACATTATAGGGATTTGTTTATGGCTGTTTTCCTCAAGAGTTTGAAAGTCTTATTTATCCTGGTACTTCCTATACCTGACATAGGGCATAATACATACTCGGCACCCAAAAATACCTTTTTTTTCAATTAATGTTAATTGAGCACCTGGGAGTGCCAGGTGATATAGAACAGTGGCCCTTACATGTAACACCAGCCAGCGAATGGGTGAGTGGGAGAAGCAGGGAATGGATGTATGTCTGTGTATTCAGGTATTAAAGATGCCCACAGGATGCTACAAGGTATGTAAGGCCCTTCTTACTTCTTGAAAGGGGTAAAACCCTTTGTTGTACACTTTTCTTTATTATACCAATAATGGTGTCCACAGAGACCCAAAGCTCCCCACTCCAGGAGAAAGCTTTGGGGCTGGATGGGCCAGAAGGAGGTTATCAGGGGTAGATGGCCTGGCAGGATGACAAGGTTCAGGACAACCAATCTCCAGGGCCTGAGCACCAAGACAGCCTCTTCATCAGCTATTAAGGAGCTTTGTCTACACAATATTTCACTCAGGCTCTCTCTATTGTCACTAGGTCTTGTTCAGTAAGCTCGTCAATCCTATTTACAAGATGTCTAATTCTTATGTGCTATTCCTCTAAAGAATCCCATGATGAGCGTTTCTAGCTAAGTCTGATGTTTCTGTTTTTACTCTCTAAAGACTGCCCTGATGCATTTTTCCCCAGCAGTTTGGAAAACAAAGTTAGACATCAAAATAATAGGTGCTAACTATTCATCACGTAACTCTAAGTGGCCCTGAAATTTTTCTTTTTAAATTTTATTTTAACATTTACTTGTACATATTTGTGGGGTACAGTGTGTTGTTTCAATACATGCATATACAGCTCAACGATTCACTTAGGGTGGACAGCACAGTTTTGTACCAGTTTGTCTACCACTTCTCTTCCTCCTCTCCCCACCTCCTCTCCTGGCCTCTGGTAACCATTATTCTACTCTCTACTTCTATGAGAACAACTTTTAAAAAAAAATATTTGTTTCACACATGAGTGAGATCATGCAGTATTTGTCTTTCTGTGCCTGACTTACTTCACTTAACATGATGGTTTCCAGTTCCATCCATGTTGCTGCAAATGATTGGATACCATTTCTTTCTAGAGCTGAATAGCATTCCATTGTGTATATATACCAAAGTGTTTTTTATCCATTCATTTGTTGATGGGCATTCAGATTGATTGCATCTCTTGACTATTATGAATAGTGCTGAACATGGAGTGCAGATATTGATATCATTTCTTTTGGGTGTATGCACAGTAGTGGGATAACTGGGTCATAAAGTAGATCTATTTTTAGTTCGCTGAGGAAACTCCACATTGTTTTCCACAGTGGCTGTACCAATTGACACTCCCAAGAACAATGTAGAAGGGTTCCCTTTTCTCCTCATCCTTACCAGCATTTGTTATTTTCTGTCTTTTTTATAACAGCCATTCTAATTGGAGTGAGATGATATCTCACTGCGGTTTTAATTTGCATTTCCCTGATGATTACTGATTTTGAGCATTTTTTGTGTGTATGCTTGTTGGCCATTTGTATGTCTCCTTTTGAGAAATGTCTGTTCAGGTCCTTTGCCCATTTTTTAATGGGGTTATTGGGTTTTTTGTTTTTGCTGTTGAGTTGTTTGAGTTCCTTACATATTCTGGATATCAGCCCCTTGTCTGATGTGGAGTTTGCAAATGCTTTCACCCATTCTGTAGGCTCTCTTCACTTTGTTTATAATGTCCCTTGCTGTGTAGAAGCTTTTTAGCTTGATGTAGTCCCATTTGAGTACTTTTCCTTTAGTTGCCTGTTGCCTATTGCCTTTGTAGTCTAGCTCAAAAACATGCTGCCCACTCCCTTTCATGTAGCATATACTCTATGTTTTCTTCTAGTAGTTTCATAGTTTGGGGTCTTAAATTTAGGTCTTTAATCCATTTTGAGTTGATTTTTGTGTATGGTGAAAGATAGGGGTCTAGTTTCAATCTTCTGCGTGTGGATGTCCAGTTTTCCCAGCACCATTTATTGAAGTTCTTAGCACCTTTATTGAAAATCAGGTGGCTCTAAGTGTGTGGGTTTATTTCTAGCCTCTCTATTCTGTTCCATTGGTCTATTTGTCTACTTTTATGCTGTTTTGGTTACTATAGCTCAATAGTATATTTTGAAATTAGGAAGTGTGATGCCTCCAATTTTGTTCTTTATGTTCAAGATTGCTTTAGTTAAGCAGGGCCTTCTGTGAAATTTTTCTAAAAAGAATTCAGATAGGAAAATAAAGCATGTCTTAATTGATAAAAATGAGGGCATAAATTTGATTTATCTTGAAATAATGGTTTTGCATTTGTCACAATGCATTGGTAATAGACACTCCAAGCTCTAAAAATGCAGAGTTTTAAAATAGTAACCATTGGGCTGCCCCGGTGGCTCACTCAGTAGAGAGCGGTGCTGGTAGCACTGAGGCCGCGGGTTTGGATCCTATATAGGGATGGCCAGTGTGCTCACTGGCTGAATGTGGTGCGGACAACACCAAGGGTTGCAATCCCCTTACCGGTCAAAAAAAAAAAAAAAAGAAAATAGTAACCATTAACATCTGTATAGCATTTTACAAATTCATTCTCACAACCCAACCATAAGGGGGATAAAAAGGTATTCATTATGAGAAAAATAATGAAATTTTAGGAGATTAATATTTTTCTTTTTTCCCAAAGTTTTTGAAAATTTTCAAATACAATAAAGTTGAGAGAAGAGAACACTGGACACCAAGATGCCCATCACCTAAATTAACCATTGTTAATATATTTCATTTTTTTGTCTTTTTTTTTGTTTTGTGACCGGTAAGGGGATCGCAACCCTTGGCTTGGTGTCACCCGCACCGCGCTCAGCCAGCGAGTGCACTGGCCATCCCTACATAGGATCCGAACCTGCGGCAGGAGCACCACTGTGCTCCCAGTGCTGCACTCTCCGAGTGCACCACGGGGTCGGCCCTAACCATTGTTAATATTTTGCTAACTTTATTTATACACATATAAAAATATTTCTTTTTTGTTGAACTACTTGAAAATAAGTTGCAAACATCATAAACTATTATCCCTAATTATTTCAGAATGCACCATTTAAAAATGACATTCTTTTTTTATAACCCTACTATCATTTTCACCCTAAGAAAATTAGCTTTATTCCCTATCACCTAACATTTAGACTACACCTAAATTTCCTCAGTTGTCCCCCAAAGGCCTTTTTTTGTTGTTTCTTATTGAGATACAATGCACATACCATAAAGGTCACCCTTGCAAGGTGTACAGTTTAGCAGTATTAGTATACACCATCACCCCTATCTAATTCCAGAGCATTTTTATCACCCTGGGGAAATCTTTATCCATTAGCAGTCACTCCTCATTCCCTCTTCCCACCCCACTCCCACTTCTGCCAACCACTAATGTACTTTCTGTCTCTGTGCACTTGCCTATTCTGAACATTTCATATAAATGAAATCATACAATATGTGACATTTATGTCTGGCTTCTTTTGCTTATCACATGGTTTCCATGTTTATCCATGTGGTAGAATGCATTAGCACTCTATTTCTTTTCATGGCTGAATAATATTCCAATTTATGGATATATCACAACTTGTTTATACATTTGTCAGTTGATAGATATTTGGGTTGAATCCACTTTTGGCTATTATGAATAATGCTTCTATGGACATAAATGTACAAATTTTTGTATGGACATAAGTTTTCAACTCCCTCAAATATGTTTATCTAGGAGTGAAATTGCTGGAACATATGGTAACTCTATGTGTAACATTTGAGGAACTATCAAAAGGTTTTCCAAACTGGCCACATCATTTTACACTCCCACCAGCAATGTATGAGAGTTCCAATTTCTCCACATCTTCACTAACATGTATTATTGTCCATCTTTTTGATCATGGCCATCCTAATGTGTATGAAGTGGTATTTCATTGTGGTTTTGACATACATTTCCTTAGTGACTAATGAAGCTGAGAATCTTTTCATGTAGTTATTGACCATTTATACATCTTTGGAGAAATATCTACTCAAATCCTTTACTCATTTTAAAGCTAGGTTGCCTTTCTATTGTTTAGTTGTAAGAATTCTTTATATATTCTGGATATCAAACCCTTATCGGATACATGGCTTGCAAATATTTTCACCCCTTCTGTGAGCTGTATTTTCACTTTATTCATGCTACCCTTTGAAATGCAGACATTTTTAATTTTGATGACATTCGGTAAATCTATTTTTTTTGGTTGTTTTTATTTGTACTTTTAGTGTTGTATCTAAGAAACAATTGCCTATTTCTTTCTTTTTTTTTTTTTTCCTTTCTGTCTTTTTTACTGGCCGGTAACGGGATCGCAACCCTAGGTGTCGCGCCCGCGCCACGCTCAGCCAGTGAGCAGGAACCGATCACCACATGGGATCCGAACCCTCAGCAGGAGCGCCGCCGCGCTCCCAAGCGGCACACTTTCCAGTGTGCCACCGGGTCTGCCCAACAATTGCCTATTTCAAGGTCACAAAGATTTACTCCTATGTTTTCTTCTAAGAGTTTTACAGTTTTGTTTTTTTTTTCCTTTTTTGGTGACCAGCAACGGATCGCAACCCTCAGTGTCGCGCCCGTACCGGACTGGGACCAGCAACGGGATCGCAAACCTCGGTGCTGCGCCCGCACCTCGCTCAGCCAGTGAGCGGGAACCGGTCTGTATGTGGGATCCGAACCCTCGGCGGGAGCGCCACCACGCTCCCAAGCGGCGCACTGTAGCATTTAGGCCTATGATCAATTTTGAGCTAATTTTGGTATATGGTGTGAAGTAGGGGTCCAACTTTATTCTTTTGCCTATGAATATCCAGTTATCCCAGCAACATTTGTTGAAAAGATTATTCTTTCCCCATTGAATTCTTTTGATGTCTTTGCTGAAATTGGTTGACCATATCTGCATGAGTTTATTTCTAGATTTCAGTTCTATTCCATTGACCTATATGTCTACCCTTATGCCACTTTTTTAAAATTATTTTTATTTTGTCAATATACAATGTAGTTGATTATTGTGTCCCATCACCGAAACCTCCCTCCCTCTCCCCACTCCCACCCAAGTGTGTCCCCTCCATTTTCTTGTTGTAAGAACTTCAAAAAAAAATTGTGGTTGTTATATCTTCCTCCCCCCCCCC
>NW_007726264.1:163136-166109 GCF_000696425.1 Galeopterus variegatus | reverse complement strand
ACAGGTGTACCTTCGACTTGATGATTTCCATTCCTTTGGATATATTCCCAGGAGTGGGATAGCTGGGTCGTATGGTAGGTCTATCTTCAGCTGTTTGAGGAACCTCCAAACCATTTTCCATAGGGGTTGCACCATTGTGCATTCCCACCAACAGTGTAAGAGAGTTCCTTTTTCTCCGCAGCCACGCCAGCATTTATCTTTCGGTGTCTTTTGGATTTTTGCCATCCTAACTGGGGTGAGATGGTATCTCAGTGTGGTTTTGATTTGCATTTCCTGGATGCTGAGTGATGTTGAGCATTTTTTCATATGACTGTTGGCCATTTGCATATCTTCTTTAGAGAAATGCTTACTTAGTTCTTTTGCCCATTTTTTGATTGGGTTGCTTGTTTTTTTCTTGTAAAGTTGTTTGAGTTCTTTATATATTCTGGATATTAGTCCTTTGTTGGATGTGTATTTTGCAAATATTTTCTCCCACTCTGTTGGTTGTCTTTTAGCTCTGTTAATTGTTTCTTTTGCTGTGCAGAAGCTTTTTAGTTTGATATAGTCCCATTTGTTTATTTTTCCTTTGGTTGCCTGTGCTTTTGGGGTCATATTCATGAAGTCTGTGCCCAGCCCTATTTGCTGAAGGGTTTCTCCTATGTTTTCTTTAATAAGTTTTATTGTTTTGGGGTGTATATTTAAATCTTTAATCCATTTTGAGTTGATTTTAGTATATGGTGAGAGGTATGGGTCTAGTTTCAATCTCCTGCATATGGATATCCAGTTATCCCAGCACCCTTTGCTGAAGAGGGAGTCCCGACCCCAGTGAATAGGCTTGGTGCCTTTGTCGAAGTTCAAATGCCTTATGCCACTTTTATGCTAGTCTTGATTACTGTAGCTTTGCAGTAAATTATGAAATTGGGAAGTGTTTATCTTCCAACTTTGCTCTTCTTTTTCAAGATTTTTATGTATATTCTAGGTCCCCTGTATTTCCATATAAATTTTAAGATTGTCTTGTCAATTTCTGCCAAACATAGTGATAGAGTTTGGATGTATTGTCCCCCAAAACTTGTGTGGAAATCTGATCCCCAATGTGGCAGTGTTGGGAGCTGTTTGAGTCATGGGGCATATCCCTCATGAATGGATTAATGCTCTTCCTGGAAGGTGGAAGTAGTGAACAAGTTCTTGGCTTTATTAGTTCCCATGAGAGCTGGTTGTTTAAAAGGACCCTGGCATCTCTCTCTATATATTGCTTACTCTTACCATGTGACCTGCTTGTACCTGCAGTTTGCCTGCCACCTTCTGCCATGAGTAGAAGAAGCCTGAGGCCTGCACCAGATGCAGCTGTCCCAGAATCATAAGCCAAATAAACCTCTTTTCTTTATAAATTACCCAGTCTCACGTATTGTTATAGTAGCAAAAAACAAACTAATACACATAGGGATTCTATTTAATATATTTTTAACTCATTGAATAACTTCTAGGTGATAGCCAATAAACTTTTCTAAGCAAAGAGGTTTTTCAAGGACAATCACTTTTAACTATTTTAATCGTTCCAAAGGACTTAATGTGGGGTATTTATTATCATTTTTAATAACTTCATTCATTTTGAAGAAAAATTACATTAAATACATGCAAAACTGAATTTCAAAGGGTGTTCATGAATAAAGATGTGTGCTGCCAAGTAATCTACAGCACAGCACTCTTACCAAGAACCAATGCTCTTTAATCAGCAACTTCTTTTAAAAAAGATAATGTGCAAGAGATTTTTTTTCCTTTTGAAGAAATCTGATTGCTAATTATTAAAGAGTACTACATAGCTCCAAGAACTAAGAAAGTGAGGAACAGATTGAAAGATGAATTTTCAGTGAATGAAAATTCAAAAAGCAACAACCACACTTCAATATGTTGGTGTAAGCTCTCAAAATGCTCTTTTCCAGAAGTCTGATTGCCTAGAATTTCAGAAACTGTCAGAGGAAAACATTTAAAAATACTTCCCCATATGAGTTTGCATGCCTAACCCTTGCAAATAGTTCCCCCCTCCCTGCGCTTACTCCTCCTCAGTACCTCCTCATCACTTACCTCCACTCCCCCATCATTGAGTGCTTCTCATTTTTTCTTTTTCAATTTCTTGTTTGGGTTTTAAATAGTATCTTAAATTAAGTTGAAATACATTAATACTTTAAATCAATTTTCTTACACAGAAGTCACTGCTTACCCATTTCTACACACCAAGCTCTTGGGTTACATCCTAAAAAAGTGGCGGGGACCTGGCTGGTCAGTGTATGGATCAATTCAGATGGCTGTGGTCATGTATGTCAAGATATGATGCTGTCCACTTATCCACTGACTCTATAGGTACAACACTTCCTAATAAAAATGTTTTGGTACTTCTAAGACACATTTATCTTTAATAGGATTCGAGATTGAGTAGACGAGTTAAATTTTATCTATGGCAAATACTATGTAATAAAGGAAATAATGCTCAAATATATATGTCATAAATTTGAACTTTGCCATCTGCAAAATCTCTTATAAAATAGCCACTTTGTGGATTACAGGAGGCAAATTTTAATTCCCCAGTGGCAACTTCAATTACTTGGTTTTCTTCTGAGTTACTCACCTTCCTCAAATGTCAAAGAATCTTTACGAACTTGGATTAGGAAATCATTTCTTTTTTTAAAAAGTTTTTTGTAATACAACCTTATTAGCTATAGTATTGGTGTTGTACATTTGATCTATATTCAGAGAAAAGAACTCATTTTAATAAAATTGTATATTAAATGTAAATAGTGACGTAAATCTAAGAAAAATCAAGTAGCATTTTCTAAAACAAATACAGATGATTTTTCTCTTATCTATTATTTTGAATTCTTTGATCTACTAGCCTCCCATGTACTACCCTAAATTACCAAAAGCTCACCATATGCAGATTTAATGTTTTTGGTCTTTTAAAGAAGATAACATGTTAAGTCAAATACCCCCCCCCCCCCC
>NW_007726264.1:155322-162903 GCF_000696425.1 Galeopterus variegatus | reverse complement strand
CCCCCCCCCCCCCCCCAATCCCCACAGGTGCATTCACCCTCACTAGTGGTACTGAAAGATTTTATCTGCCAGTTAGGTACACTTTCTGAGAATATCCTTATTTAGTCTGGTTTGAAACAACTCAAACCTGGGCTCTCCTTGCCACAAAATCCTTGTGGAAAATTATTACAATAAAGCATACTTTTCTAAAGAATTGGGATTGTTTTAAGGCTTCCATATTTAAAATATGTAATTTGGTATTATTGGAGTAAACTCTATGACAGTAGCTTTGAAACTTTTCTTGACTCTTACCCACATAAAAAAATACATTTTACTTGCAATTTGGTACACACACAGGTGTATGTCTGTGTATGTATACGTGTGTATGTAACAACAAAAGTTTTATAGAACAATACTTACCCTTACTACACACAATATTTTCTATTTTATTTCTTTCGTTTTCTATTCTATTTCTATTTTTCTATTCTATTTCTTTCGTTTTGTAAAAACGCTGGGTAATCTACCCAACTGATTTCACAATTCAATAATGGATCCTAACTTGCAGCTTGATAAACACTGTTTAGAGAAAGACAGTCTTACCACATCAGAGTAATGCAAGCATGGGGTCTCAGTTTGTCACCTGATAACCCTAGCTTTGACGCAGCTGCTACCCTAGTTTGAATGACCTCTAAGCCTTGTATTCTTTCCTGTTTTATTTCTTCTGCAATAGTCTCAGCTGCCACTTACTGTAGGTAAACACAAACAGGTGAAGAGATAAGACAGCAATCCCGTAGCATGAGTCACCAGCTTTTAAAAAGTTCTCATCTTGAACATAACGATGTATAAAATTAGTGATTATATAATTAGAAATCAAGAGAAGGGCAAATATTGGAGGAGAAATAGTCCCACAAAAGCAAAACACATATAGTGTTAACATTTTACAATCTCCCTCTCTCTAAACTTGTTTTACCCCCTGTCCTTCCTAATGTCAATTTTTTTGCTCAGTAGGTCGAATATGGTTGCCTTCTGTGCCCTAATGTCTGCTTTCTTTCCCAGAAAGTTGCTTTTCTCTTGGACTCATGGCAGCCTTCCATGCTGTCTCTCCCCATCTTTCTCTAGCACTCTCTGAATAATGGAAACTCTTGTATTCAATCCAGGGCGCTAGCTCTCACTTGACTCCTCACCCACTAATCAATCACTCATTGCCCAAGGATTCCCAGTAAACTCTGGCTCCCCTTCCTCCCCTGCCAGAACATCTTTTCAGCTTTCAGCAAACAAAGGCACATGATTACGTAGTCATCCTAGACAAGGATAACAAAAAGAAGGTTTTTTAAAAAATGTTTATTTCCTTACAGTCAGTGTGGGTTCTATTGGGAGGATATTATTATTCACAGTAACTAACCTGCATAAGATAAAGCTTTTATTTGATTTATCCAGGGATTAGGTAAAATTAATTGAACAATAAAAAGGAAATAAAGGGATTCCCTGCCCCTGCTCTGGCTAGAGGAAAATTCCCTTTATTAGTCTTGGCCTTTCTGTTAGTGAGGTTGTGCCACTTTTAATCTTCCATCTTATCACTTGTGGATTTAGTTAAGTACTTTTACTTCTCCTGCAATGAATCTTTCTTTACTTGTTACTCAAGTGCCTAAACTAAATAAGAATTAAACTTGTAACCTAGAGTGAAGTAGAACCGTATCATCAGCTTCCTGTTCAAAACATGTTGTTTCAGCTTCTGCCACATCATTTGTTTGGAAGCCATATTTTATTACATCGTTCCATCTAAAAATGATTGCCTGGATAACACTTAATACCTGGTGGACAAAGCTCATATAGAAAAAAACCTGTCTGGCATTTTTTGTTTTATTGTGTTTTCCATGATTTTAAATGATAGATATCATCTGTATACATTTCCCCCCATATTATATAAGGGTATAAAGATAAAAGGGAAAATCAATCATTATTCTGTCACCTAGAAATGACTGCTGACAGCACTTTAGTATATATCCATGGAGACATTTTTCACACACACACAGACACACACACATATATATATACACATATACACATATGTCACACACATATTAATGCAATATTTTAGAAAATCTAAAGAGCAGTTGGAGTAGGGATAATTTTTTTTCTCTTTCTTTATATCTTTCTCGGCTTTCCACATTTTAAATAATGTTCATGCATTGGTTGCAAGCCACAGAAAAGAGATTCAAAAACTAAAAAGACTAACCAAGAAACCCTGATGAGGAGAAAGGTCATTTGGCTGGCTGGGCAGATGGCCAGCAGGTAGGTACGGTGCTGGGGTTTGGGCAAGGAGTGCAGGTATGGTTGGAGAGGGGCTTGCAGAGGAAGGAAGCTCCAACTAATTGTACCTAATTCTCAGTTCCTGCTGTTGTTCTCAGAAGCTTCACACTTGGGGAACCTTCATAGTCGCTTTCAAATATATGTTTATATTTTTCCAGGACTTCACTAAGAGCTGATAAAAAAAAAAATTACCTAGATCTTTTGCCAATGTCAAGAAGTGAGGAATAATTTATAAGCATTTCCTTGACTTCTGCTGTTTGGATCATTATGAAAAATCCCACTCATAGATAGGATGTAGCTGGCAGGAAGATTTGATTATTATCTGTGTTCCTGCCATCAGGCATGGAGAGGAAGAAGTGCACACATCTCCGCAGGGCTAGGACTGCCTCCCCGTAGACCACTATTTCAGTGCAACTCTGTTAAATTATACTCCTTTGCCAATCCCAGGAAACTCCTCTCTTTCCCTAATGAAGCATTTATCACCATCTCCACACTGAATCTACAGCCCATTCTCTCTCCTGCATCTTCATATCACAGCCTATCCATCTCTTTCCTTTGTTTTACTTTGGGAGGGAGGCTTGTTATATATTGCTTGTATAATGTTTTAATCATGGATTATGGGTTGCTTTACAGCTCCCTGAATGCCTTGGCAAGGTCTCTATATAAATAAAATTATTATTATTAAAGTCAATTAATCAGAGGCACAATTCACTTTTCAGCATCTGACATCCTGAACACTTACTGATGTGGAAAAGTCTTTTTGTTCACCTCCACTGCAGCAACATTGCTGGGAGTCAGTAATATGGAACATGGCACCATAGATTTCCTTAATCAGATTGTAATTTGTACATACATATAGATGTGTTGACCTGTTAAGGATCATTGATTGATCAGCAATGAAATAAGATATGCTACTGAGTAATTATGTTTAGGAAGTGCTGGTGAGGCTTGTCATATAATTTGCAAGATATTTTAATTCACACTCAGCAAAAGAAAAAAGAAAGAAGCAGCTCTTTGTATAATTAGAATCTCTCATCCCCCTCAATCTCTTTTGATAGGTTCTCTCTCTGAAGTAGCTAATTATTTGATTTTTTTTTCTTTTTGTAAACTTTCTATTGAAGCATATATAATATACATACAGAAAAGCGCACAAATCGTAAGTGTACAGCTGCATAATTTTCACACACACAAAAAAAAAACCCACAAAGAAAGGACCACTGAAGTCAATCACTCCTCAGAGGCCCCATCATGCCACATCCCATTTTTTACCCCTCCTCAAAAGCAATTCTGACTCCTCTCTGTTTGCCTGTTTGGAACTTTCTATACATGCAGTAACTCAGGATATATTTTTCTTTGTTTGCCCAATGATTTGTTGTGTATGGTGCTTAGGTTTTCTACTTATTATCTATCAAGTACCTACCATAAGACCAGAATCATATTAAGGGCAGGGACTACAAAGAGCTATTAGAGACATGTCATGATCTTTCCATCCAGGGAGAAGACAGACATTTAAATACAGTCTCCACATGTCCCGATCTTTCTGTCCAGGGAGAAGATAGACATTTAAATAGATGGGGTTGGGTAAATATTAGTGGCTCTGTGAAGGATGACAGCGGGGCTCCAAGGAGATGGGGCTCAGTCTCACAGTGGCTCAGTTGATAGTTGAAAAGACTTCCTAGACTCTACCCTGATATCTATTGTAAATATTCAAATTCTCCAAGGACTTGAAAAAAGGATAGGAAGGTGTAGAGTTGGTTGGACCAAATTATCCTGGAGGGTCTTCCTGGGCTGTTGCTGGGATCCTCTTTTTTCCCCCTTCCCTTTTTGTTCATTTCCATCGTGCCTCCCCTTTTTAGTTTTTCTTCTCCCATTCTCCTCCACTTCCCCTTCCTCTCAACTCTCCCCTCTTTCTTGGTCTCCCTCCCATCAGAATCTGCGGGCTCTCCCCCAGCAACTGCTCTGGATCCTTCTCTCCTGACTGGCCCCTGCTTCCAGGGTGAGCAGACACAGGAGGCCTGGGCCTCTTTGCCTGTGCTGCCCACACATTCTGCCTACTCACCTTCCCACTTGGCTTTTCTTAGGCTTAGTGGCCACAGCACTCCTGGAGGCTGAAAGCTGAGCAGGTGCAAAGGACAGATATAAGGAAGGATAGACGTGGGGGTGGATGAACAAAGAGGATGAGTGAAACCAGTTCATTCAATTCCTTCTGGTGTCCCACTTTGAATCCTGTGGTCAATCAAATTGAGTTTGGCTGATTTAATATCTATTGTGCTCCTGTACCATCGCCAAGCACTATTCAATTTTGGGTGTTGAGGCGGAGTGGATGTAGTTTTGGTTTGTCTTGGTTCCAGCAAACCCATCTTTCTCTCTGAAAACCCAAAAGGTGGTTTGTGGTGATTGCTTGTCCACTGAAAAGATGCTGCTCTCGTGTCTCCTGCCAGAGGGATGCTCTCTGCTCAGTGTCAATAGGAGACCGTTTAAAACACCAGCAAGGGACCTGGACCTCCTGCTTCATCATTGTGCCAAGTTCCCCAGCCTGTATTTCTTTTTCATCTGATTCCAACAGGGTGATGTTTGTATCTTACCCACTGGCTGCCTAAATTGGAGACTTGGCTGAAAATGAACTGGCTGAAGTTCAATCCGGACGCGATGAATGCCCAGAGTTGGTAAACTATAGAAACTGGAAGAGATAGCCCTGGTCCTCCTTTTCATGGGATTTTCTACAAGTGGATGTTGGAGTTTCAAGGCACAGAATGTGACTATCATTTGGCAAGTGTTAGATTATATTAAGAGGCAGAGTAGTGAGATGGTGAACATCCAAGAGTTTCGGATTGAACAATCTGAGCTTAAATCCTGGTTGCATCAACTAGCTGGGTGACCTTAGGCAAGTTGCTTAAACTTGAGCCTATTCACCAGTCGGTTGTTTGAGGTGGAAGGGCTGGACTCGGTAAGGTCATGCGTGGTAAGGACTTGGTACCGTGCTTGGCACAGTCCCCTGTGAATCGTGTCTTTCTAGCTTCTGAGTAGGACTCTGTTTTAAAACAAGAGATCCTCTGGTGCAAAATGCAGGAGTTTGCCTGTATCAGGGCCCTCCTTTTGGAGGCTGGATTTCAGAAGGAGCATGGCTGAAATAAAGGCCATGCTCTCTGGTTTGCATGCCCGATGAACAGATCTTACAGAGTGCCAAATCGAAAGCCTACTAGTCCCATCTTCAACAGGTAGTACCTGTGTGAAGATCTTCTGGTGTCAGTGATTGTCACCAGGATCTAGAACCTGAATGATAGAGGGATCAAAGGTGCCTATCATTAAATACAAGAAAGGTTTGATTTATGTTACCTGGAAGCTCCTAAAGGAGCATCTCCTTGTGTTTCTTTGAGCTGGGAATTCCAATAAATAACTTAACCAATATGGCAGCTCAAATATCCAAGTCCCATTTGGAGGCAAAAACCATAGAATAAGAATCAGTATCATATAGATATTGATATGGCTATTTATGTAATAGATGGTACATGATGATAGGGTGCTGGAGTTGTTTGCTGATACATGTCTCAAAGGACGTATGAAAGAATTACATGCATGTATCTTGTGTGTAAATGAGTGTATAGTTCCCTTTTTATGCTATAAAATGTTTATTCAGAGCTGTTTTGGACCTGAAGTTGTGCCTTATGCTGGAGCGGGAGATGGGAAAAGACACAGACCCTATTCCAAAGGAGACCACAAATCAGCATTTGAATTCTGGTCTCCTCAGTGTAGCTTTTCTACATGATAGAAAAGTTTCTCTGAGGAGCACATCTCTGAAGTTGTCACTGATAGAAAATAAGATTTGAGAAGAAAATGATTGGTTCCCCTTTTTCTATTATATGCTACATCCTATGTGTGTGAAAAGCCTGTTAGCTCTACCTTGAAAATATAACTAGACTCTACCCACTTCTCACCACCCCTCCTGTACCACCCTAGACCACACCATCATCATCTCTCACTTAGAATAGCCTCCTAACTGGTCCCCCATTAAATTCTATTCGAAACACAGCAGTCCTTGTGATCCTTTTAAAGAGTATCACCCCCATACTCAAGGCCCTATGCTCTATGGTTTCCTATTTCACTCAGAGTAAAAGCTAAAGTCTTTACAATGGCCTACAAGGCCATATGAGATCTGGGCTCCAATTCCCTCTCTGAGCCTATCTCCTCTCACCTTCCCTTGACCACTCTGCTCTACTACACAGGCCTCCTTGCTGCTTCCTGACCCCCATCCCCCAGTTACTCAACCCCAGGGCCTTTGCACTAGTTTTTCTCTCAGCCTGGACCACTCTTCCTCCACAAAGCCACATGACTAACCCCTATGATCTCCCAACTCTTATTCAAATGTCACCTTCTCAGTGAGGCTTACCTTTCACACCGTGTTCTAAACTATCACATGCACAGACTCTGGTATTCCTAACTTTTGCATTTCTATCATTGGCTTACTGCTCTATATTTGTGTAATTTACTTGTTTGTTATGTTTGTTATTTATTCTTTGTCTCTTCCCACTGGAATGTAAACTCCATTTTTGCTATTTTATTCACTAGTCTAAGCACCTGGGACATGTAACAGTATATATTTATTAAATGAATGAATTAATCACATAACCAGAATTGGAAAATAAACTAGAAATACTCTGACCTCCAATCTGATACCTCAGACATTTAGGATGCATCTGATACACAAACTGAGGACAACCTGTACTTCCATGCTCTAAATTCAGGTCTGCTAAGAGTGCACACTTTGGCAATGAATTTATTTGCATAGTTCAGTTCAACTTCAACCAGTGCTTCTAAAATTATCAGTGGTAAAGAATGTTTAAAAAAAAAATCCAATCTGCAGTGGACCAAGACTTTTATACATTACGATACCAATTACAAAAAAATAAAATTTAAAAATAGACATACAGAGGGCCGGCCCGGTGGCGCACTATCCAGTGCGCCGCTTGGGAAGCGCGGCGGCGCTCCCGCCGAGGGTTCGGATCCCACATACAGACCGGTTCCCTCTCACTGGCTGAGCGAGGCGCAGGAGCAACACCGAGGGTTGCGATCCCGTTGCCGGTCCTGGTCCGGTACGGGGGCAACACTGAGGGTTGCGATCCGTTGCTGGACACAGAAAAAGACAAAAGACAAAAAAAAAAAAAAAAAAAAAAGACATACAGAAAAAATAATTAAATTAAAAAAAAAATACAATCTATTATTATTAAGTTCAATAGAAATATAACTATTCTGTCAAACCACTATAAAAATCTGGAATCCTTACTTTTTCCTTGC
>NW_007726264.1:146319-155312 GCF_000696425.1 Galeopterus variegatus | reverse complement strand
ACAAAAAAAAAAAAAAAAAAAAAAAAAAAAAAAAAAAAAATAGACATACAGAAATAATAATTAAATTAATAATAAAATACAATCTATTATTATTAAGTTCAATAGAAATATAACTATTCTGTCAAACCACTATAAAAATCTGGAATCCTTACTTTTTCCTTGCAATTTCTATGGCACGGTGGGCAAGTAAGGACAGCTGGAGAAACACACTCTGAGGAGTGCTAGTCCAGACTCAGCAGCACGACAGGGTTGGCCCGTGAAATTTGCTAACTGTGCTGTCCACAGTTCTTTTGGAGAAGGCCTCTGCAGGCTTCCGATGGAATCCTTGATGGTCCCAGTTTCACAGAAGCCCAGTGAGTTGAACTTTGGAATGTGGGGTTAAAGCCTTACCTTTCCAAAGTCATTTATTATTCTCTTGGGAAACAGCAAGGCCACTGTTTTTAGCTTATTTTATATTTTATTAGGCTCACTGTTATTAAAAACATATTTCTTAAAATGCAACATGCATAATACAGTTTGTATGTATGATACCTAAAAACATCTAAAAATAAATGTAAAATTTTATCAATATGTATGAATGAAATGGACAATGTATTTCTCTTATTTCATAGCAGTTGAGTCTATTGTCTGGATACAGTAATAATAAGGATTGTATCTGTAAAAAAGATGTGGCTATTTAATGTTTTGGGGGAGAAAGTTGAAATATAACTTGGAAAATAAAAAAGGTAGTAAAATCATATTTCTCTAGACACTTTAAAAATATGATACATGCCACAGAGTTCACATCTTAGTGTGCGGCAATTTCTCCTCTTCACATATCCTGACTGAGCTTTTGTAATGTTACCAGCCATTTGTTTTCAGTTTATTTACGGGATTCTCCATGGAGATACATCCATAACACGAAGGCATCTAATATAGAAAATGACATGCAATGCCTTTATTCTTCCCGTTTAATTAATGCTGTGACAACCTCTTGGCAGAGACTGCAGTGGAGAGGAGGCCTCTGTAGGGAACTGCAGGTTATAAGCAGTAAGGAAACTGTCAAACTGTTACTGGGATACAACATATCAAAACCCAAGGCTTTCTTTGCAGCATCATTGGAGATAAATTCCAAGGAGAACAAGCAACTCAAAAAATTGGGTTGCTTAGTCTAACAAAAAGAAAGTTGAAAACGGTAGAAGTTATAATTTTTTAATGGATTTTGAATTTCTAGAAAATGGTTTCCTACCTTTAGGAAAAAAAAAAATCCTAATATACCTACCCAAGCTACATGTGTTCTTAAAGCCCTGAGTTCTTTGCCTGACAAATTCAAGATTCTTTCCTTCCTTCAAGGGTGATTTATTGAGCCCCAAGTCTGTGCTGGGTATAATGGTGCACAAGACAGAGTCCCTGCTGCCATAGAGTGAGTTGGGGGGACAGACTCTAAGCAAATCATTAGAGAAGGACTGGGGGAAAGAAAACACTTAGGCTAGAGAGTGAAGTGGGGGTGCCATTGCAGATGGGGATCAGAGAAGGCCTCTCTGATGTTGGAGCTGAGACCTACGTGAAGGGAAGGAATGAGGCCACCAGGAAAAGAGGGTTCCTGGCCAGGGGAGAGTGCAGGAGCCTGTTTGCTGACTTTGAGAAAGAGCCAGAGGCCAGTGCAGTGGAGCTGAGAGAGCAGGTGGAAGACGGCAGGAGGGGAAGGGATGGAGCCTGCCAAGAGCCTCATGAGGGCCTCGATTCTATGAAACCAAGGCCCCCGTTATATATCAAATATTTTCTAATGCCCCTTTTACTCTCTTGTAATAAAATCTGTAGATAATATAAACCTTCACTCATAGTTTTAAAAATTAAATATAATGCCCTAACTCCAGGAAGAAATAGAAGGCCTATAATAAGTATTTCCCAGGCATACCAAGAAATGTAATGAATTAGTAGGATGCGTGAACCGAATGTGACAATGGACTGATACAGGTGCACAGGCAAGTCAGTGTAATGCTGCTGTCAGTCTTGAGATTTTCCAAAACAGGGACCAGTCCTTGAAGAGTTTTGAACAAAGTACAGGTATATGATAGTTACCTGCTTGGATAATTAGGTGTGTAGTAAAATCCCATAAAAATTAGTTTGTGTTTATGTGTAAGATGGAGTTAGGCTCTAGGCCTGGGTTATAATTAATAGATTTCAGGAGGACTTTAAAAAGACTTGCTGGATGACCAAGCCACCACTAGAAACCCCTGCTCTCCCCTGCAGGAGGGAGGGGCTGCCACAGGCATCAACCCCACCTCTCCTCCTTCCTCCTCCCACCCTATTTCCTTCCCTCCTTCCCCCAATTGCTCCACAACAACATCATAGAATGTAAAAACATAGTACTATTAATAAATAAATAAACTTAAAAGTGAAAAAAAAAAGACCTGCTGGACACAGGACGACTGAGTATTGTGCGAGACTGCTGTCAGCACTGGTCAACAGCTGGCATTCCTGGTTCCCACCCATGAAATGCCAGTAGCACCTCCACATACTTCCGTAAGCCCCAAGCAGGCAGTACTCTCTCCTCGGACAACCATTGTGACTGGTCATGACCATGACAGAGACTTTGGGTTTTATGAGAAGGTGTTGGGGAGTTTAGCGCATCACTATAGACCAATGCTGTCCCATAGAACTTTATGCGATGATGAAAATGTTCTATATCTACCCCGTCCAGTAAGGTGGCCACTAGCCACAGGCTGCTGTTAAGAACTTCAAATGTGCTTAGTGAAACTGATACCTGAATTTTAAATTTAATTTAATTTCTGTTTAATAGCCTCATGTGGCTAGTGGCAGCCCTGCTGGGCAGCGCAGCTACAGGCTATAAACGCAGATTCCTAACAACCAGTTTTTTCTCCTGTAGTTGCCCCCACCCCTTTTGCTTTCATGATCATTTCTTTTTGATTCTGCTGACTTATTCACATTTGAACTCCTTGAGAAGTTGGTCTTGGAGCACTGCACCAACACTTACTTAAGGGCTAACCGAGTAATAAATAAAGGGAGCTTCCCTAATTCCTAAGGCCTGGTTACAGCTGTGAATGAGCCCTGTCACACGCTGACACCCAGCGCCTCTTACCAATACGGGACTAACAGTGGGCCGGGGCAGTGGCCCAGAAAACGGAACATGTGCATGCAGAAGTGCATCTCACCTATAAGCAGAATTACCTGAGGGACTAAAGTGTCCCAGGAGCTTGAGCTTTAGAAGACAAAGTGGTAGCACAATGAGGACTGAGATGGGAGAAGAATAAGGAAAATTAAAAGAGAGTTAAAGGAACCAAGAGAGGAAGCAGGAATGATCCAAAAGAACAGCTTAACCTGGGGCAGAGTGAAGGAAGTCTTTAAGAAACTGTAAGTAGGATCAAAACCAGGGGACGAAGTTATCTTGCTACAGGAGCTGTGAACACGGTGGTGGAATCCCAGATAGGTGAGGCTCCCCTGCCAACAGATGCGTCCCTCTCTCTTCCTGAAGAGGAACACATTCCTCACCTCCTCCAGGCTTTACTTGCCATTTTTCCTTAAAATCTTACCAGTTCTTCAGTGCCTAGGCCGCATGTCACCATCTCCTTCTTACACTGTCCCACACAGTGAAGCTGTCTCTACTTTACCCGTTTGGATGGAATGCCTTCCCACTCCTCTGCCCTCTGTGCCTCTGTCTCAGCACTTACACCAACTGTGTTCAACGAGGCCTTCCCTGATCCCCTGGAGGATGTGACCTGCCCCAGTCCTGCATCCCTCAGCATTTGCTCGGCCATACATAACACAGCATGGGTATGTGCATCTGGTTCCATCTCCTTCATTAGATGAAGCTCATGTAGGCCAGGACAGGGTCTCACTCATCTGTGTATCCCCTGCACTGTGCCTGGCCAAGGTAGATGCCTGATGAACATTGGTGTATTGGAATCTAGTTACTTTCCTCCTTAACAAGGAAGAGAGTCCTCATCTGGTAGGCATAACAACAGTCCCCAAAGACGTCCACATCCTATTCCCTGACACCTGTGAATATGTTGCCTTGCATGGCAAAAAGGACTTTGGAGATACAATTAAGTTAAGGATCTTGAGATGGGGAGGTTACCCTGCATTATCTGGGTAGGCCCAATGTAATCACAAGGGTTCCTACAAGGGAAAGAAGAGCAGGAGAGGCAGAGGAGGTATGACGACAGAAGAGGAGGTCAGAGTCAGAGACCTGAAGATCCTGCTGGCACTGAAGATGAAGGAAGATGCCCAAGTAGGAATGCAGGTGGCTTCTAGAAGCTGGAAAAGGCAAGGGAACATATTCTTCCCGAGAGCCTTTGGAAGGAACTCAGGCCTGCCGGCGTTTTTAGCCCAGTGAATCCCATTACAGACTTCTTATCTCCAGAACTGTAATACAACAGACTTGTGTTGTTCTAAGTCACTCACTTTGTGGTAAAATTTGTTACAGCAGTGGCAGGAAACGAATACACCCTATCTTCACTCTTCCGCTGTCAGGGGCCCCTGATTCCAGGCCACATGAGCCCCAGGGCAGTCTCCAGGAACACTACTTTAAACTCCCTCATTGCCCTTTGGGCAACAAGGTATGTTTTGGGTCATTTTGATTGTCTCCACATTGGCAGAGACCACTTCCCACCCTATCATTATAGGGATCAGGGCTTTGCTCAAGGGAGGAAGGCATCGTTTAAGGAAATCCTATACTTGAGAATAAATAGTTTTTATTTAACACACCGGTAAACCCTGGAATGTTTCTATACTATGTGCCCTGGGTCTGGGCAGTGGTGGAATCTCCCTAGGGCAGTCCATGGAGGTGCCAGGGAGCAGGCAGCTTCCTGCAGAGGAGCCGGGCCCCCCTGCTTGCCTGCAGGTCAAGGCAGATCTCACAAACTCAACGTGCTCCCAGAGCTCCCTGAGCCCCTTCACAGTTCACCGTAACTGCCCGTGCAGGAGCCCCCTCCCCTGCTGGCACATACACCTCACGGGCACAGCATCAGAGTCCTATTCACTGCAGCATCTCCTGCCCAGCATGGCGCCCAGCTCACAGTGGGTGCTTTACCCCTATATAGAGTGAGTGAAGCCACCGGCACGTACACTGCATGGAAGGAAGGAGCTATGCAGACCCAGGGCCTTGGGCAGCTGCGGAAGGTGCACCAGCTGAGTCCCTCACTCAGGTGCCTGGTTCCCCGCCCACACATCAGGGGTTCTCATTCACGGCAATACACTGGAATTATCTGGAAAGCCTTAAAATATCATTGCCTCTGAGGTGTAGCCTGGGCTGGGGTTTGTTTTTAGAATTCCCCAGGTGATTCTATTCAGCCACAGTTAAAAACCATTGCCCTGCATCAACTTCCCTTGCACTGAGGCTACCACGTACTATTTTTATCATCACTTATAACCTCAGAATGATCTGAACCTCTTGTTCTTAGATAATAAAAATAACTAACATTCCTTATTTACTATTGCCATGTACAGTTCTAATCAATCTCCAAACAGCCCTTTGAGGTGGCTACTATTATTATTCCTTTTTAATAGTTGGGGAAATGGGTAAGAAAGCTGACTTTGCTCATAGATGGTAGGCAGTTGAGTTCAGCTTTGAACATAGACAATTTGACTCCCCAAATCCATGCCTTATGTCCCTGGCTCTACTGCTTTTGGGAAAACGTAGGAGGAAGTTCAGGGATATACCATAGAGCAGTGGCCATCCATCAGCTTGCCTTCCAGCCTAGGACACTGTTATCTGAAAGACTTTAGTCCCTGGTGTCCACGCCACTGCCTGGGTCATCAATCCACAGGGGAAATATTATGGCCGTGAGCTTTGGATGTCTGGGGTTACAAACCCAGTTCCACCACACCCAGCTGCGAGGTCAGCTTCTTTACCAGACAATAGGAATACTACTTTCCCTGCTGGAAAGCTTCACTTGGGCTGAAGGGTGGGGACCGAAAAACAGTTTCAGTATTGAATCTCAGTCAAATCTGTATGATTTCCTTCCCTTTGCCCTTCTGCCAGGAGCCAGCAAATGTGGGCACTGGAGAACTCACATGTAGAGCTGGCTTCCAGGAAGGGAGGTCTGATGTCCTTTCTGGTCCTCCTTGTCTTCTGAAGATAGCCCTGTCTTTGGTCCCCAGGCATCCATGTCTGGTGAAGTCTGTGGCACATGTTGTGTCCTCAGTCTTGAGGTCCCTAAGCTCCACAGCTATCTCCATGAGCCCACCATACGCCACAGGTTGCTGGGTCTACTTGGAGACATGGACCTCTCATCTGCTCTCTCCACACTGCCCGGGAATGAGATCACATTCTGCAAGACTGTGATTGGGCCCACTCCCTTAGACAGTTTTCTTATCATTTCTAATATACCTATAGGCAGATCAGCCCTCTTTCAAAGGGGTTGACCACTTAGCTGTGTCCTTGGAAATTCTTCAAAACAAAAAGCTGTGTTTTGGCAAAATAAAAGAGAAAGAAGTTGCCCTCTCCACTCCAGGATTTCTCCAAACCTCTCTGGTTGTTTCTAACTCATACCTCACCATCCCCCTCGGAGTTCCCTCATGAAATTGAGGGGATGAGGGAGAGCCAAGAAATCCACCTTAGATTTCTTGCCTTTTAATTCCTCTCTCTGTCTTTCTCCTTCTCAACTACCATCCAGCACCGTGGCACCAATTCTTACCCTCCTTTCACCAACCCCACCCATGCACAAAATCAAAGACTTTCTACTATTTTTTATAATTGGAGAGGAATTCAAGAATTCCTCTACATTATAATGTTCCACTTTCTGGGCATCATCTGTCTTTCTCCTCCCAGGGAAGGAAGGGAAACTATATCAGGAGCATTTCCAAAAATAATACCCTAGTCACACAGAGATTATTTTTGTTTTATATAGTCCCACTTGGATAGAACAAGAATCAGCAGGTGAAATTTACAGGGAGGAAATGGGTTATATAGGGAGGTAGGTGACTATGACTGAGGGGGTCAGGCCAGGTCTAGTCAACCCCTGTGCAGACCTGCAGACCAAGTGTAGATTCACCCATTGAAAAGACGGTTGGGATAAATGTCCTCTAAGGTCCCTTATAACTAAGTGGACTGTGATATACAAGATCTATGCAACAAAGTTCTAGAGCACAGGTGTTCAGCCCTGGCTACACAGAACTCCAAGTCCTGAGCCCTGCCCCAAGAGCTTCTAATTCAGTCTGGACATCATTTTCTTTTAACTTTCTAGATAATTCTGATATGTAGTCAAGGTTGAGAATCACTGTTCTAAGACAGTACTTTTTAAATTTTAATGTGCACATGAATCAGATGTGTATCTTGTTAAAATGCAGATTTTAATTCAAGAGGTTTGGAATGGGCCCTGAGTTTTCCACTTGTCACAAGCTCCCAGGTGATGCTCATGCTGTGAGAAACCACACTGTGAGTAACAAGGTTCTAGGGGAAGATAAATCAATCAAGCTACATATATTTTTGAGGTCTATCAACTTTTAAGGTATATGGAAGGCACAAGAGGAAGATAAGACATAATTCCAGATTTATGCTTGGTACAGCCTAGAGCAAGCAAGGTCAAGCCAAGAGTTCTAGGAACCAAGGACTGGTGACTGATGAAAACAGGAAAGGACAAGAGAAGGAGCAAGGGCAGTCACGAGGCTGGTCTGATTCTTCCCAGAAGATGGCAGTTCTCTGGCCAACAGCTCCTGAGGAACCAGGATGCATACTTGTAGCCTTGTATCTTTTAAAATTTTGCTCCTTTTGTCACTCCCCACATCAACTGCTACAAATCTTTGCCCTTCTCCTCTAGCCTGTCTCCCTGCATCTTCTCCGCTCACATTCCAGCAGATGGCCTTCTCTCCTCACCCAGAGAACATGCCCAGCTGCTGACAATGCTCAGCGTTTCACTTCATGTAAACCTAGCCGCATCCCCAGGCACCCTTCCCGGATACCTTCTGCTCCAGTGGAAGACAAGGCCCCCTCTTCTGCCCAAGGCTAATCCCTACCTGTCCTCTGGGACTGTCTTTTTCAAACATTGTCAACAAATTTAGTTGGTTACCACCAGCATTTTCATCTTTCGTTTTGATTTTGTACTTCGGTTGTTTTCTGAAGTAGAATTTAAATAGTAATAAATAATACTTGGTATTAATTTTATATTTTTATTATTATAAGTAGAAAGGGTAAGTGAAACTTTCTTTAAATTATATGTATGCATGTGCTTACTGAGTCATGCTGTAAAATACAGTTCTTTTTTTTTTTTTTCCTTTTTGTCTTTTTTCGTGTCCGGCAATGGATCGCAACCCTCAGTGTCACGCCCGTATCGGACCGGGACCGGCAACGGGATCGCAACCCTCGGTGTTGCTCCCACACCTCGCTCAGCCAGTGAGCGGGAACCAGTCTGTATGTGGGATCCGAACCCTCGGCGGGAGCGCCACCGTGCTCCCAAGCGGCGCACTGTAGCAGTGCGCCACCGGGCCGGCCCTAAAATACAGTTCTTACTGTAGATTACTGACTAAGAGTTTGAAAAACGCCTTGCTAAAGCCTACCTCCTTCAGTTTCCTGCCCCGCCTACTATGCCTTCTCTGTCCTCTACTTGCTCTCCTAAGCATAAAAAATACATTCGATTTTCCCCCACTTTGAAGAGATTAGTGCTCCTCAACCCTGAGTTTTTCTATATAGCTTTACACTGTGTTTGTTTCCCTGGGCTTCCATAACGACATACCATAAAGTGGGTCCCTTAAACAACAGAAATTTATTGTCTTACAGTTCCGGAGACTAAAAGTCTGAAATCAAGGTGCTGGCAGAATTGGTTCCTTCTAAGAGCTCTTAGAAGGGAACTGCTCCAGGCCTCTCCCCTAGGCTTGCAGATGTCATGATGTTCTTCTTGAATGCATGTCTGTGTCCAAATTTCCACTTTTTCTAAGGACAATAGTCATATTGGAGTAGGGCCCACCTTAATGGCCTCATCTTTAATTATATCTGTAATGGCTCTATTTTCTTTTTTTTTTTTTTTTTTTTTTTTTTTTTTTTTTTTTTTTTTTTT
>NW_007726264.1:105924-146010 GCF_000696425.1 Galeopterus variegatus | reverse complement strand
TGTCCGGCAATGGATCGCAACCCTCAGTGTTGACCGCGTACCGGACCGGGGACCGGCAACGGGACTGCAAACCTCGGCGTTGCTCCCGCGCCTCGCTCAGCCAGTGAGCGGGAGCCGGTCTGTATGTGGGATCCGAACCCTCGGACGGGAGCGCCAGCTGCGCTTCCCAAGCGGCACACTATCCAGTGCGCCACCGGGCCGGCCCTAATGGCTCTATTTTCAAATAAGGTCATATTCTAAGGTACTGGAGGTTAGGATTTCAGTGTATGACTTTTGGGGGAACACAGTTCAACCCACAACAATTACTTCCTCTGAGAGCCAAGATTCTGAAATGTGAAACCAACTTTACTGTCTATTCTCTTATTTGGGATTCGCCCTTCTTTCTAGTCATTGCAATCTGCCTCTACCCAACTTAAACTCCAGTGGGATGCTCTTACTAAAGTCATTTAAGTGAGTCGTCAAGTCCAATAGATATGTTTTTGTCCTTATCTACTTGATTAATCTTTTTGATTTGATAGAGTTTATACTCTTTCCAGTTGAAACTCTCTTCTTTGATATCCATGATCCAAACTTCTCTCGTGTCTACTACCTTGACTTTCCTTTCTTTTCCTTATTGCTTTCTGCAGAATTTCATCCATGATGAGGGCTTCAGTTACCACCCATAATCTGATAACTCCCAAATCTACCTCTAGCTCAGAATTTCTCTAGAGATACTTATCATCTTAAAGACGACAGACTGTTGGAGGGACAAACCAAACACAGGTAGAGCAATCTTGAACAACACAAAATAATAAATCATGAGGCCCTAAATCATTTGATAAAATAAATAGTTTTCTGGTCTTGTCACCTAACAAGGATGGAGAGATTACCACTTTTCCAAAATAGTTACTTTCTACTGAAATTGCTTGCTTTAATTCTACAACTTGTTTAGGCTTTGTGGTTATAAACAACTGTATGTAAGCATTCTGATTTCAAAAATCCTTCACCAAACAATGAGCCATAAATATTGTCACCTCTTCATCTGATGTGAGAACAGGTAGAGGAAAATCCTGAAGGAACACAATCAACTGGAATAATTATATGTCCTCCATACAAAACTCCACTTCCCAGTCCCAAGTGTAACCTTCTTAGACATCTACCCTGCTGCTGTATGACGGTGAGGATCATTACCTGTTCTGCCTCGCCCAGCACACAGTTGGCTTTAGACTTTCTCGGGGCTTCTTTCATTTAACCAATAAATATTCAGTAGAACATGATCATAAAGATACTGTCTATAATGACATCCCTGAATTCATCAAGGACACAGCTGGATGATCCTTTAAGTAAGTGACTCTGTCAGGTGGAGAAGTACTCTTTCTGTGATAGGTGCCATCATTTATTTTTTTTTGTTTTTTTAATGCTCATGTTGATGGTTATTTGTTTGTAAAAACAAATTCTGATATGTACATTCTGATATGTAGTCAACCTTGATACTTATTTCTTCTCTTCTCTTTTATCCATTTATAATTTAATTTTACTACTGCTGACACTGATGTGCAACCAGAATAATTATCAAATGTCATTAATGCACTGTTTATTTGGTTAAGCACATTTATTTACAGACCTATTTCTCACATAAGTCCTAACCTAAACTTCAATCTCCTAGAGCACTCTCTCACCATTCACGGTGTTGCTGCTGAATTGCCTTTTTATGGGCTTAATATTTTAATCCATATACTTTTAGATGTATTAATTTACAAGAAATAGTTTGGGAAAGACTTTTTTTCAGCTGATTTTATTTGAATATAGACATCTAACCATTCTCGTTCATTAAGTTTGTGACTCTATACATAAGGCTATGATATTCCAGGAATAAGTTTAAAACCCTTGCTGTGTTTTTAATAAGCCCATTACATTGTCTCAGCATCAGAAGTCAGAGTTTTAAGGCAGTATGTTATGCTCAACACATTTTCTTCCTCTCACTGTCAGCATTTACAACAGTTAGATTCCCATGGCAACGGAACCCCACGGGGTTCCTCACCAGCTACTCATGACTTACTGAAGGCTGAAAACCAGCTGAGATTGATTGTGGGGTTACAAGCTGCAGCTGCAGCCCCTTACCATGTCCCAAGAGCATTTCCAGTGGGGAAGAAGATGTAGGCCTGGCTCAAACCTGTCAGGACTGCCCATGTCTCCCCCATGCATGCACTTCCTTGATGGTACTCCCTCTCTCTGCTTTAAGGATAAGGCCTCAAATGGGAAACAGACCAGCTCCTTACCACAAACATTTGGGGCTCCTTGAAATACTGTATAATGCAAATATGCTGACTGTGCATTTGGCAAAGGTAAACTAAGAGACCCTGAATTTATGTTTGCGGTGTCTACATTCCCACTAACTAGGATTCCCAGGCTTTCCCAAGGATTCAACTTATGATGTATGTTGTTTCTAAAGAATACATTACTGAAAATACACTGATTAACCTAGCCTTACCAAAACTGTAGCCACAACATAATGGGGTGAAGTATGGCTCGGGTTTGAATACTGGCTCTGCATCTCACTTAGATGGGCCTTGGAAATGCCTCAACCCCACCAAGCTCGTTTCCTTGTTCATAAAAAGGAAGAGTAGTACCTTCCTTTACAGGGCTTTTGAAAATATATAAGGATTTTTTTTTTTTAGGTGAGAAATTTAAATCTAGGGCATTCATTCCCCCTCCTTGCCTTTTCTTTGTTTTGCATTAAAAAAAGTTTTTAAGAGGAGGATTTACCATTTAGCCAGTAATACTCATGTCTCAGGGGAGGTTATACATGGTCCAAAACACAGAATCATTGCTAGGTTTGAGGGGTTTTTTTGCTTGTTTTTGAGGTATAAAAACCACATATAGTGGAGTGCATACATTGCATAAATCTGAAGTGTGCAGCTCAAATGAATTTTCATACACGCTGGTGTAACCACTGCCCAGATCAAGATAAAGAATATTTCTATCACTCCAGGAAGCTCTTATCATCCAGTCAGTAGTGCCACCACCACCACCCACACTTTGAGGTAACTACAATTAGGATGACCATGGATTCATTTTTCCTGTTTCTGGCTCATTTCACTCACATAATGTCTACGAGATTTATCAATGTTGTTGTATCAGTTTTTTATTATAAGAACACATCATATATTTAAAATTCATTCTATTATCAATATTTGGTTG
This sequence comes from Galeopterus variegatus, assembly GCF_000696425.1. NCBI lineage: Eukaryota > Metazoa > Chordata > Mammalia > Dermoptera > Cynocephalidae > Galeopterus > Galeopterus variegatus. Next base: position 142,830 of record NW_007726264.1, on the reverse strand, counting down.
TTTTCAGTTTTGACTATTATGAATAAAGCCACTATGAACATGCTTGTACACATCTTTTGGTGGGCAAACACACCCATAACTTTTAAGCATAACCAGGACTGCAAGTGCTGGATTGGAAATAGGCAAAATGCTTATCTTTATAGGAAACTGCTGAACAATTTCCTAAAGTACTTTTATCACATTATCATCAGCAATGTATGGGAGTTGCAGCTGCTCCGTGTCCTTACTCCATTTGGCATTCCAATTTTTACTGTTCTGGAGAGTGTGTAGTGTTATCTCATTGTGGTTTTGATTTGCCTTTCCTTGATGAATAATAATGTTGGTAATCTTTTCATATGCTAATTATCCATTTAGAAATTCAGTCGTATGCAGTGTCTCTTAAAGTTCTTGGCCATTTTAAAAATTAGGCTGTTTGCCTTTTTGTTATTAATTATAGGTGTTATATGTTCTAGATACTAGTTCTTTGTCAGGTACACATAATGCAAAAATCATCTACCAGTCTATGGCTTGCTTTTTCACGTCCTTAATGATAACTTTCATAAACAGGCATACCTAAATTTAATTTTGTGCAAGTTATCACTCTTTTCCTTTATGGTAAATAAACTTTCTCTGGTTTCTTCCCCTAGAATCTTTATTGTTTTACCTTCGAATTTAGGTCTATGACATATCTAGAATTAATTTTTGTATGTGGTGTGACAGAGAAGTTAAGATTTGCTCCAGTTCTTTCTTGAAAGATCACTTTCCCCAGTGAAATGCATTAGTGCCTCTGTCATCAGTCTGGTGGCTGTGTGTGTGTAGATTACTGGGACTCTGTTTCATTCCATTAACCTATAGGTCTGTCCTTACATTAGTACTACACCATCTTGATTACTGTAGCTTTATACAGTAAGCTTTAGAATTACCCAATGTCAGTATTCCAGCTTTGTTTTTCTTTTTCAAAATTGTTTTGTCAATTCTAGATCCTTTACTTTCCATACACATTTTCAAATCAGCTTGTCAATTTCCACAGACAGCTTATTGGGATTTTGAATAGGATGGCATTGACAAGATAAGTCATTTTGGGGATAATTGACATCTTAACAACAGTGAGTTTTCCAATCCATGAACATTTACTTAGGTCTTTTAAATTATCTCTCAGGGATGTTTTGTGATTTTTTTTTTTTTCCAGCATAGAGGTATTATACATCTTTTGATACCCATATTCATTTTTATGCTTCTGTAAGTGACATTTTAATTTCATTTTCTAATTGTTTTCGCTACTATATGGAAACACAATACTGGTTCTAACATTTTGTTTGTATATTCTTTTGGATTTTCTGCATACACCAATAAAGACAACTTTACTCTTCATTTCTAATCTTTATGCCTATAATTTCTTTTTCTTACCCTATTGTGTAAAGTTGGTATTATTTCTTAAGTGTTTAGTAGAATATGTTAGTGAAGCCATCTTTGGAATGTACTTTGTTGGAAGGATTATTTATTAAATTGATTTCTTTGACAGATATTGGAGTAATTGTGCCCGTTCTGGAAAGTGATTTTTAAGGAGTTTGTTCAGCTCATCTAAGTTGCCAAATTTATTGGCATTGAGCAGTTTATGGTATGCTTTTATCTCTTTAATATACACAGAGTCTAGAGTGCTGTCCCAATTTTCATTTCTGACATTAATTTGTTTCTTCTCTTTTTTCTTCATTAGTCTTAGATTTTTCTCTATTTCTCATTTGTTTTTTATTTTATTATCTCTATTCTACTTACTTGGCTTAATTTACTGTTTTTCTACTAGCTTCTTGAGATGAAAGTTTAGATCACGGATTTAAAATCTTCTTTTTAATTCCATTCATTTAAAAGTATACATGTTTTTCTATGTGCTACTTTAGACAAATCTCTTGAATTTTATATTTAGTTATGGTTAGGTTAAAATATTTTCTAATTTCCACTGTGATTTCTTTTTGACCTATAGATCATTTAAGTTTTGATTAATGTCCAAACAATTTGGGATTTCCAGTGATCTTTCTGTTATTGCTTCCTAGATTAACTCTATAATTTTGATAGTTTTGAAGAATTGGCTTTTGGTTTCATTGTGTTCTCTCCTGTTTTTGTTCTAATTTCATTAATTTCTCCTAAAATTTTTTTCTTCCTTCTACTTATTTTGGGTTTAATTTGCTCTTCTTTCTCTAATTTCTTAAGGTAGAAATTTAGGTTATTGAGTTCAGACTTTTTTTTCTTAATACGTATGTTTAATGCTAGAAATTCCCTACTAAGCATTGCTTTAGCAGCTTCTTGCAAACTTTAATATGTTGTATTTTCATTTTCATTTAGTACAAAGTATTTTTAAAATTTCCTTGAGGCGATCTCTTTGACCAATGGGTTATTTAGAAGTATATTGTCTAATTTCTAAATATCTGGTAATTATCCAGATCTACCAAATATTTTTTAGCTAAATTCTTCTTATCAGCTTGTATAACACCCAGCATCTGACCCAGGTAAGCATATGGTCATGTCCTGTCTTTCTTTGCCTCAAGTCATCTATCATTTCTTAGATTTCTAGCTACTTTTTTTTTATGAGTCATTACATAGGCCTGTCAGTTTCACTCTGTTCTGCCTCCTGAGTGCCACTGGCCACAATGGGCACTAAGAGAATCAGTGCAAATCAATCGAACATCTGGAGCCAACTTGAAGCATCTATTCTACTGAGTGTGATTCAATGGTGGATTTATCATGATTAGGGCAAACAAAAAGAAAAAACAAAACATAACAACAAACAACAAAAGATAGACAAATATTTCCAGGAAAAAAAGAGTTAGGTACTAATAATGAAATATTCCATACTTGGATTTATTTAGAGGAAACTTTGTATTCAGTGGAGAAACACAGCATTTTTTTTTTTTTTATACTTCAGAAATGGAAAGCATTTAAATATTTAGTAATAAGAACAGCTTTCAAACAATGTTCTTTTGGAATTTAATTCATGTTTTTAATTTGTGAATGCAGTATTTTAGAAGTTTTTTTGTCTGTTCTGGACATGGTACAAATTGATATATCTAAATGTGTAACTCACCCATTCCTCCTGCCATTTCCCTTTTTCTTAATACTGCAAGGGCCATTTGAAATTTTGGAATTAAAATTTAGTAGTTTAGTATTTGAAATTTAAGTATTAAGAAAAAGAAATTCCAATAGTGTCATGAATCCCACCTTTACATAGAAAAGACTAATAAAAGGTTTCTTAGAGTTTAGGAGCAACTCCCCATGGAGGGTGTCTACCTTCTAGAGGGGCTGAGTGCTTCTGTGCAAAAGCTCAGCCCTTTCCGGTGAACAGGTGGAGTTTTCTAACCCAGAGAAGCTGGCCATTTACATACACCTTTCCTTCATATATTTCCATTTAGGTGCTGACAACTCCCAAGTTTGTATCCTCAGCCTGGGCTTCTACCCTGTACTCAAGACTTGTCTATCTAACTGCCTCCTTGACATCTCCTCTTAGATACCGTCTTAGTCCACTTGTGCTGCTATAACAAGACATGTGAGACTGGTGAATTTATATATAACAGAAGTTAATTTCTCACAGTCTGGAGCCTGGGAAGTCTAAGACAAAGGCATCAGCACATTTGGTGTCTGGTAAAGGCTGCTCTCTGCTTCCAAGATGGCACCTTGTTGCTGCATCTTAATTGCCAATATGATACTATTAAGAGGTGGGGCCTTTAGGAGGTGGATTCCTCCTGAGGGGAGGAACGCTGTGTTCTCACATGGTGGAAAGGACAGAAGGATGGAAGGGCAAAAGGGCAAAAAAGCTAAAGAGATGAATGCTGTGTCTTCACATGTCACAAGAGATGCAAGGGGAAAAAAGGGGTGAACAGTAATCCATCCTAAAGGCCCCCACCTCTTAATACAACCACACTGTCAACTAAGTTTTAACATGTGAATTTTGGCAAGAAACACATTCAAACCATAGCAGATACCTAATAGAAATCAACTTACGAACTATGCCCTTACCTGAACCCCTGACCCTAACTCCCTTCCCTCAAATTGCTCCTCCAGTCTTACTCATTTCAGATAGGGTCAACCACACCCTTCCAGATGACCAAGTCTAAAACTCTACAGTCATCCTTGATTGACTCTTTCTTTCACAACTGACATCCAATTAATTAGCAAGTCCTGTAGAAGTTTCTTTCAAATTATATCCAGAATCTGACAACTTCTCACCACTTCCACTGCCAACACCCTTATCTGAGCCACCATTATTTCTCACTTGCATTACTTTAACAGACTTCTAATTGATCTTCCAGCTTCCCCTGCTCTGCTCCCTACAGCCTATTCTCAATATAGCAGTGATCCTTTTAAAAACCTAAGCCAGATCATGTGACTCCTCTGCTCAAAACTCTCCAGTGCTCTTCACACAGAATAAGAACCAAGGCCCTTCAATGCCCTGCAAGGCCACACATGACCCGGCCCTCATTACCTCTCTGATCCCATCTCCTACTGTAATTGCTTCCAATGTACTAACTGCCAGGGTTCCTGAGCTTTGGAAGCAGAGAGAAAAGATACTTGAGGGTGGTGTGGATGTAGGGGATAGGCAACCAGCAGGCTCTGCCATACCAATTCAACTTTTGAGATGACATATAATGTATTCTATCTGCATCCCATAAAAATATTTTCAGCCTATTATGTTGTGTGGTGATTTAAAGCATGTCTGCAAATCCTTTGACTCTCCTTTCATCAAGAAATGTGTCTAATTCCGTTCCTTTTAATGATAGGGGGGATTTTATCACGCCTCAACAAACAGAATGCTGCAAAAATGATGCCACGTGACCTCTGAGCCATGTCTCACCGCCAATTCATACGATGAAAGTAATGGGAGTCACATAAATAGTGGAGAATCGTTATTTGAAAAAATACAATTAACTTACAGTTCTTGAAGAGTAATGGTAACGACCACCTTCTCTGTATTATCTTTAACTCACTTTGAGATTGTTTCTCCCTCACCATGTCATGGATACTACTTTAAGGACTAAGACTCTCTAAATCACTAAATAACCACCTCTATCCTAATGACACCCACATTTATACTTGCAGCAACTCCGATCTCCAACCTAGATTCAACACCTACTTCACATTTCCACTTGGATTTCTCACGAGCACCTCAAAGGCAACATGTCCAAAACTAAATGCAAGATCTTCTCCTCCCACTGGATTTCCTATTTCAGGGAATGGCTCTACCAACACTAATAGCCCAGGTCAGATATTTGTCCACTGCTGTATCCCCTGCACCTAATACAATGCCTGGAATATGGCTGGTAGTTAGTAATTGTTAAATGAATATTGAATCCTTTTATGGAAACTTCCATTAAATCAGACCCTCAGCTCCTTGAAAGATCAATGAAATGGGTTATGCTTTATCCAAAACCCAAGCAAATTTTTTTTTTTTTTTTTTTTTTTTTTTTTTTGGTGGCTGGCCAGTAAAGGGACCCGAAGCCTTGACCTTGGTGTTGTAACAGCACACTATAACCAACTGAGCTAATCTGCCAGCCCCCAAGCAAATCTTTAATGCCTCAAAAACCCAGGCTCTTTCCATCATGCCAAAGCTACTGCTATTTACTCAAACAGTTGAATGCTTTTTAAAATTCCCATCATTACTGTGCATCAACATGCAGTTAAATGAATGAATTGATTATAATTTTCTCTGCTCTACCAAATTTCTACTTCTCATACTGTGTCTCATGAATGTGTGTCACTGCTGGAAAATGAACACTTAACTGTGTATTCAGAGCATCTAATGGCAAATTTGAGTGAAATGTTGATATCTTGATAGGAAAGATTTCTTTGAGCTCTACTAGGCAGTTTTGAAAGCAAATTGTGTCAGCAGACTGAAATTACATGCAAAATTATCCAAACTATTCATATATGATAAGCAGTCACCCTTTATAGTAGATGAAGCTTTCAAAATGTAGGAGACGAAACTGAATAATATCAACCTATGTTCTAATTACCTCTAATCCAAGTCTCTCTGCTTATGGCTAAAGGCATAAAAGGCAAACAATTATGAAACAGGATAGTGTGAGATGTCAAGTAGCAATGTAGGACAATATTACAGCTCTGATTGCACACATGGGGCAGTTTCTGTATTCCATTTATTATTTTTGAGACTTACTGAGTAGTCAATGTGATAAGGGATGCATTATTCCTGGACTTGGTCCATTACTTTAGTTTTCTTTGCACAGTACAAGCAAAGTGGAGGGACTGAGTAGGCTTCTTACTATCTGAGTTTTCCATGCTCCAGACTATCTTAATTACATCAATCAGTTGTTGGCTAACTAAATCCACTGAAGGTATACCACTAATTGTTCAGCCGTCACAACTTGACGGCAAAAATGTAAATCCTCAATCATCTGCTCTCTGATTTGATCATTCTCAACTACACTTTTGACTATCCCACAGGATCCTGAAAAATAAGTAATAAAAATATGCATATGGATTAGAACACAGTAGATAACCATTCAGTTCTAAAGACAAAAAAGCCAAGGTACTGTGCCTATTTGAGTAACTCCAAAATTTTTAAAAAGAAATATTTTTTCTAGGTATGGTTAGGTAAGAGTATAGTAAAAAAAATGATGTGCCCCTTCTCTTTGCAGTTAGAATGTTGCCACATTCCCTCACTTCTGGCCACAAATAAGTATTTCATAATTGTAACAATAGCTAACAATCATTGAACACTTACTCTGTGCCAGTTACCTTACTTAGATCAGGGTTTCTCAACCTCAGTTCCTCAGGGTTTGGACCAAATAATTCTGTTATGGGAAATGTATTTTGGTATATTTAGCAGCATTCCTGGCTTCTACCTTCCCCTACCCCACAACCAGTTGTGACAACCAAATATATCTCCAGAAATTGCTAAATATTCCCTGGTAAGCAAAATTGCCCCCAGTTGAGAACTATTCCCTTAGATATACCAATTTATTTAATACTATATACAACTCTATGAGGTAAATTTTATTCTCCACTGTACAGGTAAGAACAGAAGCACAGAGAAGATAAATTACTTGCCTAAGGTCTCACAGCCAGTAGTGGTATAGCTGGTATTTGACTCCAGAGCTCAGAGTCTTAACTACTGCCCTGATATCTAGACTTGATCCCTCTGTGGCTGTAAGGCTTAAAGAGATGAGATCAGGATCTCTTCCAGAGTTGTTGAATAGGAATTGCTTCATCAGTGAAGACTGGTCCAGGGATTTGAAGATGACTTGAAAGTAAGAGGGAAGAGGGAGAAGCTCATGGTAATTGAAAGAAGATATTTGTAGAATGTAGCATCATTTACATATGCATAATCTAAAAACCTAGAGCTTAGTAACTTTCTTCTTCTACCACCTAAATCACTTTCAGTCCTAGGTAGAGTAGATGCTGAGTGTAATTTAAGTCCTTCCTCTCTTAGAAATATCTGGCCTGCTAGCCAGCATAATGCTCATCATTAGATTCCCTCCTCTAATTGGAGATTTATATCTTCCAATTACAGAATTCTATTTGCAGATGACCCTTGTTAAAATGCTAATACCCATATTAAGCTCTGTTAGTCCTCATTTAAATAAATTAATCAAATTAGTGAGCCATTAGTAAGCCATTAGAAAGTAAATTACAAAACAGGAAAGTTCTGATGGCCCACTCAGGGGCAGGGAAAATTAGTTGCAAGGTATTGTGTAGGGAAGCCGGGGCTAGTAACATGGTGTGGGAGGTGGATAGGACATGTGCTGGGCAGGAGACAGGTGACCAGCAGTGAGGAGGAGCCATGGTCCTTCTCCCCAGTTTCCTATTTGATAATCTTTCCTCCTCTGATATCCCAGAGTTCTTCCCTCAAAATGCACATTGGTGCTGTCTATCCACGACAGGCTGCACATTAGACATGCATCTGCATAACAAAATATGAAGGGCTAAAAACTATCCCTGGTGGTGTTGCTCTTCCTTGAATCAATTCCCCAAACTGCTTTCTATCATAATGACATATGGATTTCTACATGCAGGAAACCTAAGCCTGAATCCACAGTACACATGGCTTTTCCTCGGTCCTGGCTTGTCCAAAGCCTCATCATTTTCTGTGTGTGATTTCTTTTTTTAAAAGGAATAAACTGCCACTGAAATTTAAACTAGGCCCTGTAATTAAGCATTTTAAAATATGCTCAAAACACTTTGCAAGCATTCACGTGCTGATAGAAAACTTCTTCAAAAATATGAACAGACAAGAAAATCAAAACCAAGGTTCACAACTGATATAACAGGAAAAAATTTCATTGTAGAACTCTTACAGGCCAGTAATTGGGAAAAAAAAGAAAAGAAAAGAAAACCATCATGTTGATAAAAAGCTAGATTGGGTGGTTAATTGCAAGAAAGGGACCAGATAAGCCTTATGTAAGCACAACGTAGTTAACAAGTAGGCTTACAGATGGAAAGTTAGTTGGTCTACATCTGATCAAACCACCTTGCTTTTTGAGAAAATTAGGGTGAAATGAAAAGGTAAGCATATACAAGCTTGGCTTTTAAAAAGAACTTGTATTTATTATATTTTGCAACTGTAATCTTTTCAAACAGTGGCCTTAGGAAAATCTGCTTTGGCAAGCAACTGTACAGGCTCCTGTGGAGAGGAAGTGAAAAGACTGGGCATATAAACAAGGGTTGCTGGCACATTCAAAGCGCAGGGGATAGTTCACAGAGCAAAATGTAGTCCTAAGTAAATGGGTTTCAGGCAATTTCAGTGTTAAGATAACATCATTAAGAGTAGAACAGATTGTGCTCAAACCCTGCTGTTTATAATTAACACGTTGCTTCCAAATACTCCAGGGTCTCTGGTAAATAGTCTTCTGCTCACATCCAACCAGACCAATCAGAATATTTTCATCAAATTCCATGCTGGGCCAGCACCTGTTTGGACAAATCCAATAGAGCCAAAGAACTCCTCTCTCTGGCCAGCTAAGTAGTTGGATGAACACAGCTTGGCTTAGTCATTGTCACAGTGTCCATATGGCTTTGAAGCTTGTTTTCACAAGAAATCATACAAGTATTTTATTATGTCAAAGTTCACCGTCCTATAAACAAAAACAGATAATATGTTAGCATCTTCACCCCTAGACTGCTCAGCTTTATATGATTCTGGGAAACACATGCAAAATAATTCACAACTAATGCTAAACAATCCGATAGTGCTATCATATGCACTATAATAGGATTGACATTATTTTTTTAAAATGTCACTAGCTGCACAGTTACTTTAAAAAGTTGTTTTTTTGTTTTTGCCATGCACGAAGCTTGCTTTTCTAAGGAAAGGAAACAAAGTTAGAGCTATTCAACATTCCGTATTTCAATTATACTACAGAAAGTTTAGATTTCATTTGAAGGCTATTTGCTTTTTGTCTAATAACCAGAATAAAGTAATTAGAGATGCAAAAGTATTTAAATCTTCTTTGCTTCTGAACATTGTTTGTCTTCCAAAACACCTGTTTTTATCCTTACATAATGCATAACTCATCTGTCCTCATTTATAGTTTTCATTCTTTTCAGTATTTTAATACTGGTTGACCTGTGTGTTTATTGTAACTAAATCTGTATGATCCAAGAATATGATACAACAAATAGACGATGGGAATGTATATTTTTGTACTCTGATGGCAGACAGAATAAAAGAGCAGAGAGAAAGAGACATATAATTATTTTTCTTTCGCCAAATTCATTCTTCACTATAAATATTCAGACTTGGAGGTTTATTATTTGAATAAATGGTCAAAATAATTAGATATAATGATCTAGCAATAAGTATAAAATTAAAGCCTTAAGTATTCAATTCTGCAAAAATAATCATCCATGCGGGAACAGCCTTTTAAAGATTCAGTAATTGCATGCTCTTATTTATTAAACCATCATCAATTAATGTTTTTGTCTATCATTTTGTAATACACTTTCTAAAGAAGTTTCTAAGCAAATGACTGGCATATCAAAAATGTTTAAAATTTTGGAATGGAGAACTATAGATACTGCTTATGAAAACACATTTAAAAATAGCTCAAATGAGATATATGGCTATTCTGGTACCTAATGTTGGACTGAAGAATATCTTCTTTCATTTCAATAGTGCCTCTGAAGAATACTAAAGCATTCCAAATTGTATAAAGACACTGCCAAAACAATCCTGTTATCATTAGCAGTGATAAAATAACTAAAAATAGTTACCTAAAAAAAAAAACTTATTTCATGCATAAAGACACAAAAGGTATGGTTATTAAATCATAAAGCTCTTTTATTTTAATGGGTTTTTTTTTTGTTTTTTTGGTTCAACTCTAGACATTCCCTACCCCAACCCCGACAAATTTATCAGCAACAAGGTACCTCTAACAAATGATTAAAGAAATTATGATACTGGCTGAAAAGATCTTTTCTGGAGGATCTTAGAAAGGAAACAGAGATAGTAGGCTACTTTTAACCACTGACAAAAAGAGAAGTAGATTTGTACATCTCTCCAGGCACATTTCCCCACAATGACGTTGGGTCTTAAGGTTATAAATCTAAGGTAACAAGGTAAAATTGACTTAATGTTGTTTTATTGTGTGTGTGTGTTTTCTTTTTCTGGCCTTGTATGAAAACAAAAAGTTTAGAAGAAGCTAAGATAAAATAACTTTAATTCCGACACTAGGGGATCCCAAATATTACAAGGCATTATTTGATGGACTATTATATAGCCATACAAAATGATAAATATGAAGAAATACCTACAATATTAAGGGAGAAAAGAAGAACAGAGAATTGCAACGATATCTATGGAAAAATGTTTGTCTAATGGAGTAGTACTAGAAGAGAGCATAAATCAAGAAAATATTGTGATGTGTTTTGGTAGTACTCCTTTATTTTTTCAATAATCTATTTGTGTTACTATACCATAGTTTCTGCAATAAAATCTTCATTAATAGAATAAATGGATTAATTTAAAAACACTAAGCAATTTAAATGTATTCATTTATAAAAGCATCACTGCATTCCATTTCTCTGCTTTGTCACTGAAAAGTACGCAAGCAAATCAAATCATACTTGTACAGTAAAATTTTTAGACTTAAAAAAAACCCCACTAAATTGACTAACAATTGAATATGTAAGATCATTCCTTTAAGAAACATTTACTGCTGAAGATGTAGGACTACCTCTCTATCATTCTCCCACCCCCAATATATCAACAGGAGACTTGCCAATTGATCCCCACATATATTCTTCTAAGACTACAGCAGAATTTGATAGAATAACCACAAGGGCAACATCAAAAATTATGTCACACTTTCCAAAGATAACATTGTACTTTAAAGGACTTGGAAACAAACAATCCACTTAAAGAAAGTTTTAACTTACAAAGAGATTTATGTAGTTTGCATAAACTTTCTCTGGCTTTTCATTGCTTCAGATACACATGAGATTCATATGAATACAATTTTAAGATTTTGGATAACTTTTATATACTAGGAGATTCTCCCTACCACATAACACAAATGAATTATTTTCTAAAATAAGCAGCTAGACAGAAAGAGGATAAACAGAAACAGTGCCGGTGGCAATTTTCCTGGGAGTAATACTGAAATCAGAATTTAGAACACTTTAACACAAGTTAATTATATGGCATATATTTAAGGACTTAATTTTGCTTTTATCCTTGTATTTCATTTTGTTGTTTCTTGTACTCTACACTGAATACATCTTTCTCATAGGGTACTGTTTTACTTTCTTTTACTTTTGTGATGTTTGAGTTCATATTCTTTCTTTCTTTGATTCTTCTGACAACTTGGAACCATATGTCTCTGAGTATCTTGTACAGTCTGCTGACTATGGAGAAAAAACAATTATAAATTTCTAACTCCCATTCACATTAAGAACAATCCAGGACAATATTTAATAAGCTTCTTAGTCCTCTGTCTTCTTCCATACTCTACCCTCCATATTCTGTTCCCTTTCTGAAACCAGCTTCCTACTGCTTCTCTGTCCAAACCTGTCCACTGTTCCTTGGTCAATACAATTCTCTGTGTCCTCTATCTCGTCAATAATGGCCTTTTTCCCTTCTGGGCTTAACTAAAACTTGGCTTCCTTTGAAGGACACTGTATTCTCTTCGACTCCTTCCCATGAAGAAGGTTTGACACTCTACTGTATCCCCAGACAGTTCTGTCAGGTGAGGTTGGTGTCGTGCAAAAAGTTCTGCTCTTTGGAGACTCAGATCATTCCATTCACCACCCTTGATCCCCTCTGTCACCATCTCTTAGTCATTAATTTAGCATCCTGTTTGGTCTTCTTTTCCATCCCGAGACCTGCATCAGCCTTGTGATTTTGCTGCACACATCTTTCTCACCTCCAATGACCTTTTTTCCCCCACTTTCATGATCACACTTGGAAATGCTCTACCTCTAAACACATAAATTCAGACATTCTACTCTCTGGTCCCCAATATGCTCCTTTTAAGCTATCTGGAACACCTTGGGACAACTAGTTCACAAACCCCTTCACTTTTCCTGAACTACAAATACTTACCGAACATCTTTGTGCTAGGCACTGAACTATTAGCCCCCAACTGGCTTTACATCCTTCCTGCCCTTCCTAGCTTAGATTCCATGGTTCGTCACTTCAAGTGCTTACTTGCTAGCAGCCACTGAACCCTCCTGACAAAACTCCCTTACTATATGATTTCAGCTACAATTCTTTGCTGTCCTAGTATCTAGCATATGAAATGCTGTTGGAGAAGATCACAAGCCTCACAGATTGGTACCACTGTAAATTCAAGGTCAAGAACCTCAACACTCCCAACAAGTTGCTTTCTTTGTAAGCACTTCCTTTCATTCTCCACAGCAGCTGTTTCAAATATTCCATATTTCTCTCGAACTGCTACTACTTCTGCCCTTAGTCTCAATTCTACCTCTTCCTTCACAGAGAAAACAGAAGGCATAAAAGCAGAACTCTGTCAATTCAATCAAACTTCCAAACAGTTCCAACTGAATCCATCTGTTTCTCTTGTTACAAGAGAATTCCCCTCTCTCATCCAGGGCTCTTTCAACTCACATTCTAAATTTCATACTTATATAACCTTTCAAGGATTTGTGCTTTAAATTCATCCTTCTTTCCTTTTTTGTTGGTGGGTGGAAGTGGAGGTTAGAATTCCTGAGTTCAGTTTTGGAAATGTACTGATATAGCTGGGAAACATCCAATAAAGGTCAAGAATATTATTAAAAAAGGTCTGGTCTTTCAAAATAGGGGAGTTATTAATATATAGGTGGTTGGTGAAGTCATGGGTGTAGCTAAAATTGCCTAGGAAAAAAGTATAATATGAGAAAAGAGCCTAGGTCCATGCCTCAAGGAGCAGCTATATTTAAAGATCAAGTGAAAGGATAAGCTGGTAAATGAGCCTTAGTGAAAACAGCCAAAGCATAAACACAAACATGAGAAGTCTGTGGAATCATGGGCTCTAAGAGAAGAGAGTTTTAAGAGAGAGTGGTCAACAGTGTTAGGTGTCACTGAGAAGACAAATAGTCTGAGATTGACAAAGGTTCTGGGGAAATGGAGGAGAAGGAATTCAGAGCACAGGTGGAAGAATCCATCTTAGAGAGGAAGAGGGAATCCATCCTACTGAAAAAGGAAAGAAAGAGAAGATGGTCACCAACGTAGGTAGCTGATGGTCTCACTTTTGTTCTGTGAAACAGACTGAAGGCTTAACAGTGAACATGGATGTTAAGATCTATGGTTTGAATAGAGTTAAGAACCTGGCGGAAAAAGATCTGAACCACATGCTCAGCACATGAGGTGGAATGGTTGGGAGAACACCATCAGTCATTAAGAAGAACAGGGAAACAGCCAGACTGCATGAATCTCAAAGAGGCCCACAGTTTTACAAGAAGTTGAGGGCGGTAACAGTCTGGAAGTGGCAACAGGAAGGAAGGATGGCACCGAAATGACCTCCATCCCTGAGGAACTGGGTTTGAGAAAATAAACAGCTACCACTAGAGATAACACAGTACCTGGGGATGCAGTATTAGAAGATGGAAGGATGAGAGGGAGAGAAAGAAGGAGAGGTTAAATCAGAAGAAAAGAAGTACAAAATGTCACGGGGATGAGGGAGTGAAAGAGGGCAGATGTGGGAAGAAGGGGATACTTATTTTTTGGACATTGTCCATGAAAAGTAGGGAAGAGTAGAGAAAATAAAAATAAGAAAGTAAGTTAGAGTACCCAAGGTCTATAGCAAAATTCCAGATCACGGTTCCTGCTTCCTTCTGAGGTGGTAAATGGAAGTGCACACCTTTGGATGTGTTTAACATCACTGCTATGCTATGAAGTAGTAACATCAAATTCAGTTTGGTTCATGTATATTCACTACATTAGGAACCCACAAACCTCTGTCCTGTACATGATTATGTTAGGGTACAATCCAACACATTCAGAGTTATAACAAAATCCCTGAAATAAGTAAGCATCATTCCAAAGTTATGCCTTGGATAAAGGTTCTTAGATATGGAAGCTCCAGTATTATTGTTTAGAAAAATAAAGTTATTGATTCTTGATCATACTGAATACATTCAAAAAAAGTTTCTGTTCAATTTTCCCTGCATAAAAGTTTGCCTGGTTTTATCATAATGAAACACTAAAACCTTCATGTTTTAGAGTCTATATGCCATCAAAATGTGGCAAATATCTGCAATATTGTATCACAGAACTTTTAATACAGTCTATCTTACAGACTGTCTTGTTCAACCTAATCAATCTACAAACACATTACCTCTTCTACTACAGTCCTATCAGATTGTTATCCAGATGCAACCATGAGATGAAGTCATTTATTCACATAAGTGGCTTGAACATTTTCCATAAAAGTAAGTACACCTCTTTCTGAGGAAACTCACTATATTTTTAGACAACTTTCATTTTGACAATCCTATTTTCTTCCCTAGAACTTCTAATCCTCTGGAATTACTCAGAATTAGTTTCATCCATTTCGCACATGACAGCCCCTGAAATACTTGATACAGTGAACATGTCCTCCCTAAGGCTTTTCTCTCACACCCTGTCCTTCCATTAGGGATGTGATATGGTTCCTTGTTCTACAAGTCTCCTTGTGTCCCTTCAGTATGTACCATTTGTCAATGTCTGCCCTAAAACTCTAAACACAGCACACTAGATTTGATCTGCCTACAGCAACACAACAGTAAAACAATTATATCCCTTGTACTAGACACTATATTTCTATCAGCATTACCTAAGTCAGGATTTTTAAAGCCTTGCAGTCAGCTGAAATACTTAGGACTTAAGCCAGGTCTCTCCCATCTTGTTTTCTGTAGCCAACCATTTCTTAAATACCACCTTGCTACTATGAGACCATTCATTATTCCAATCTGTTAAGGTCTTTTGGAATCTTGGTTTTTTGCTATTAGCCATTTCTCACAATTTTATGTCATTTGTAAATTTGATGAGAGGGTTCATTCTACAGTGGAGCTTATTCACTCTTGGCACTTAAATGATCTTTTCTCATTTAAGTGACTAATGACATTACATTAGGAAGAACATTCATTTTTATATTTAGTATATGACTTACATAATTTGAGACATTTTGCACTAATGATTATTCTATTCTTACCTTGCAATCGCTCTGATGAAGTCCAGAGAAACCGTGCATTTGTATTTTGGTCCACCAAGCTGATCATCATGGCTGACCAGAGCTAACAGCTGAAGGGTGACTAGAGAGGTAATCTAAAAATGAAAAAACATTTTTATGAGAAACTGTTTTAATAAGATTACATAATGTCCTTGTTTCTAAAACATTTTATAGTACTTTGATAAAGATATATAATTGAATCCATGCAAGTATCTGCAAAGAATATGACTACTTTGAAATGTGTACGCATATATTTGTACATATGTTCAAAGTCCTAGTTTAATAACTAGGAATATTTGCTAAAGATTCCTGGTTTAACAATTGAATCAAACAGTCCTTATGGATTCCACTAGAGACAGCTTTGTTTCACTAATGACTCAGCCACATGACTGCTAAACCTTTAAAAACTACAAATAAAGCACATTCCTTTTCTACGTAAGTATTTTATGGAGTTTCTATTAAATACCTCAGAATATCAAATCCATACTCCCTTGGGAATCAAGCAATTCAAATGTGAATTTAGGCCTTTTTCAGAGTTGGGTAGCTGGTTGGATGAGAGATAAGAAATGTATTCCTCAGACCTGGACTTAGTCTTGGTTTAAAACTTATCACTGATCGAGCAGTCTCAGGAAAATACCAGAAAGATTAATACCGGCAAAAGCAAAAGTGTATTTTGATAGATCAAAACTAAAGTACAAAATAAATTCACATTCATAAGGACAACCAAAGTATTATGTGCTCTGATGAAAGCTGACTTAAGAACTGAAATTCTTTAAGCACTCCGTTGCCTTCTCCCAGTTTCTTATTTTTATGTCCTATAGGCCAGCAATGGCAAGAAGAAAAGACTGGGAGACTTGGTAACATCTAACTGCTCTATGGCAATATAAGGGAAAAGAGTTTTTAAGTTACACAGGTTGAGTATCTCTTATCTGAAATGCTTGGAACCAGAGTGTTTTGGATTTTGAATTTTTTTAGATTTCGGAATATCTGCATGATACTTATTGGTAAGCATCCCAAATCTGAAAATCTGAAATCTGAAATATCACAATGATCACTTCCTTTGAGTAATCACATCAGTGTTCAAGAAGTTTCAGATTTTGGAGCATTCTGGGTTTCAGATTTTTGGGTCTGGGATGTTCAACCTGTAATATCTGCAATACCCAATCATATGTCTTAGGAATTAAGATGTCCACTTAATTTGGGACTAATACTATACAGATGATAAGTAAACATTCTATGAATAATAAAAACAATAACAGTAGTAGTGATTTGCTTGGTACTAAGTACGCTATACACATTATCTCACTTATTCCTCGTGACCCTACAAGGTGGACATTATTATACCAATTTTTTAGATGAGCCTTAAAGATGTTAAGTAACTTTTCCCAAGTCTCAAAGCTAGAAGGCAGCTTAGCAAGAATTCAAACTGAGAATCCATGCTCATCCTACTATGCTTACATGGACTCTATTACATTTCCCACTACAATTTCAAAGGGAAAACTGTCATTCAGTGTTCAGTCAGCTGTCATTACTTTGTTAACAAATTAAAGGGTGAACAGATAGATACCACAGTATTTTATATAGAGAATATACTATATTTAGTAAATATGAAGCATTATTTCAATTAGAAAGTTTATATTAATACAGCAAAATATGAAGCTCTGTATTCAAAAGACAAATTCAATATCACTAAACAGGTTATATCTTGAAACGTTTTTTTATAAATCTTCTGTTCCTTTTTTAATATAGTTGATTGTACAGATTGTGTGTGTTGAAGAGTATGTATATGTGTGCTCTGTTCTATATGTTTATAAGATCAAGCTTATTATCTGTGTTGTTGAAATCTTATATATATACCTTTTTAAAATCTACTTCATCTACCAAAACTGACAGGTATTAAGAATCTCCCATTATAACAGGGAGTCTGTCTTTTCCTTCTTGTAACTGTTAGTTTTTGCTTTGTATTTTTGAAGCTACATTGTTAAGTGCATACAAGCATAAAATTATTATGTTTTGCTGAGAAATTAAACCTTTTCATTATTATATAATGATCCTTTTCTCCTCCAGTAATGTCTTTGCCTTACAGTGTATTTTCTCTAATACTAATATAGCTATATCAGCATTCTTTTATGTGCTATGCCTTTTTCCTGTTACTTTTCATGACTTTGCTTTCAAGTCTTATGTTTTCTTAACTTTAGACAGTTCTCATGTAGACCACATACAGTGGGATTTTGTTTTCATAGTCAGTCTCACATTTACCTTTCAGTTGGACCATATACTCCGTTTGCTTTTACAGTATCTAATAATTTTCTAAAATTTTATTTCTACCATGTCAAACTCTTCTATTTGCTCCTCCTTTTCTTATGTCTTTCTCATCCTTTTTTGTCTTTTATTGAATTGAATTATATTTTCTCATTCCATTGTTTTACCTTACTACCTTGGAAGTAGTTACAGATTCCATTTTAATTCTAATTTCCATTGATTTCTTCTTTGGCTCCCCAAGATATTTTTAGAAGTCTTTCTTAGTTTCCAACTTACGAAGTTTTCCTAGTTTTGTTTTATTCTTGGAGGAAACACAGACGGTGGTTTGCATACCAGCAATCCTTTGAAATTTGCTGAGGCATTTGGGCTCTCTGGGAGGAAAAAAGGGTGCATAGGGGCCTGGATATCATTGTGACAGACAGTAAAACAGACTACGGTGCCTATCCTGCCTTTCAGGCCCTTTCCCCATTTGTCCCGAGAAAGCCTTCAGCTAATGGCAACTGAGAACAAAGCATGCCCACCATCTCGGGTGACTCACCCCAGACAAATGAGGTGGGGTATAACAAGAGTTTTCTCTCTTACTTATACATGTACCCACATAATATCCTCTATTTTGCCTCTTGGCCTGCAAAGTCTAAAATACTTATTATGTGAACCTCTACTGAAAAAGTTTGCTGACCCTTGTGTTAGAGATGGCTAGATTCAAATGATTAACTAAGGTGGAATCTGAGATGTTCAGTTACCTGGCTAAGTGATAATGACTGCAAGGTGCCAGAAATTCACCTGACTAGGTCTTAGGTCTCCTAACTACAACTCCAAAACTTTTGAAAAACATGCCTAAACTGGGATTTCAGCTAAGAGAGCTCACATATAATATGCTGCATTATACTTTTGCCTGGAAAAGAGTGTGTTAAAAGAATCAAGATGATCTGTAAAACAGTCATTAAGGAAGTGTACAAGAGAATAAACTCAAGAGTATGCCTCTAGCACTAAGACATCAGTCTCCTTACCCATTAGCTTTCTTTAGGTTTAGATTTTTTGTGTATTAGTTTTTCCTAAATCAGCCCCACCCTAACACACACACATTGAGCAATCAATCTTATTAACATTTGGAAGTCTCTTTTGGCTGCTTTATCTTGAAGTGATACTGATACTTTACACAATTTACATGATTAATTTATCCGTGGAATCCTGGTTGACCTGAATGTGACTTCAAGGAACTATTTGTTCCAACTTCTTGCCGTTGGGTATTTGGTAAAAGTAATAAAACTGTAAGGTATCCGAAAATATTCTTGAAATTCTAACTTAACCAGGTTAAAGACAAATTTGGTGTTCTATGAAAAAACTGTGGAAGAGTAATTTAGAATACAAATTGGATTAAAGAATCTAATTAAGTATGTGAGAGTATTTGAATAACAGGAAAGTAGAAGTTATATGAAACATAAGGAAATGCTAGTGGCAAGGTAAAGGTAATTGATGTTTTCTTCTACATTAAAAGAAAAGTACCAAGGAGACCTGCCTTTAATAATAAAGGGAGTTTGTGTGATTTTCATATGACTATTATTAACCTATTTTAGCAAATGAAACCCTTATAGAAAAACAGAAAAGGCTAAAGTTAATATACTTTGTCAGAAGAGACTAACTCTTTTCTACATATCTTCCCATTCATTAAAATTTCAAGCCTAATCTCATCATGGATTTCCGCCTGTTTCCAAACTAGAAGAGATTTAGCGTTTGTCTTATCTTGGCTTTCAGAAATACTCTCTCCCCAAAACCCCATTATCACTTGGCTACCCATATTACCCAGCAATTGCACACTTAGGCATTTATCCCAGAGGACTGCATGTTCACACAAAAAACTATACATCAATGTTCATAGCAGCTTTAATTTGTAATAGCCAAAAAACTGGAAAGAACCTAGATGTCCTTTAATGGTGAATGGGTAAACAAAATTCTGATACATCCACACCATGGAATGCTACTTAGCAATAAAAAGAATTAACTATTGATACACATATAAATTTGGATCAATATCAGAGGAATTAATTATGCCGAATTTAAAAAAATTCCCAAATGTTAAATGTTATATGATTCTACTTATGGAAATTCTTGAAATTACAATATTACAGAGATGAAGATTAGCCAGGGATTGGAAGAGGGGAGGGACATGTGGTTATCAATGGGCAACAAGGGTGATCCTTGTGATGATGGAACTAGTCTGTATCCTGACTGTGGTGGTGGACACACAAACCTACACACAGGATTAAATTCCACATAACCAAATATGCAGAGACATACAAAAAAACAAATACATATAAAAGTGGGGAAATGTGAATAAGATCAATAGATTGCATTAATATCAATTTCCCGACTGTGATATTTTACTATAGTTTTACAAGACGGTACTACTGGGAGACACTAGTAAAGGCACACAGGAAGAAAGAGCCCCTATTACTTTTTGCAACTACATGTGAGTCTATAATTATCTCAAAAAAAGTTCAACAAAATAAAAACACTGACAAAGTACTCAAAATATAGAGGGCTTTGAGAAAAACCTTCTAAGCTGTTCAAGACAATTTTATCTCAAAATGCTTAAGTACCTATGAAGCTACAAAATCTGTTTTCGTAAAAATAAAAAACGTTTTCACCCTTATTTATAAGGATTTAAAAAATAAGCCACTTGATAAAATATGGCTTAAAGTGGGAAAATTAGAGAATGTTAATTATTTCAATATTGATATGCTGCTGGAGTGGATTTTAAAACATGTATAGATTACAGATGTTTCCTACTTAAAGGTGGATGATTAGTTAGGACTTGTGGTTCAGCCACAAGTAGGATTTGTAACTACTGGTTTCATTCTGTGAGCCCACAGAGATGTTCACAAAGTTTCCATAAACTGTAGGTTAGTAAAACATATTACTTCCTCTACAGCATAGAAGGATTACAGCAAAACTGTTATATAAATCCCAACCTAAGTGTTCTATTTTCCTGAATTTTTACTTTTTATATCTATTTTTTAAAAAGGTGAAAGTTCTGTTTTTGTTTGTTTTGGAACTAGAAAAGCCAACTGCACTTCAAATTTATTAAAAAGTAAAACTCTCCAATGCAAAAAAAAATTGCAAAATAAAATTCTGAGCTAGGCTTGGAGGACTGGAAACCTTGGAGATCAGTGCTTCACTTAATGGATGAGAAAGCAGACATCATAAAAGGATAATTGGCATTTTATCAGTTCCTAGTCAGTCACCCCAAATAAATGTTTCAAAATTATTTAATCCAAAAGTCCCAATGAAAAAGAACACAACACATATGCCATGCTAGAAGTTTACTAGAAAACACTTTAGAGTTGTAACAACAAATTTTAAATCATGCACTTAATTTTAAGATTACTTAACATATTAAAAATGTTTAGCCAAAAATGATGGATGTTAATATTAGAAAGTGGTTTGCCAAGACTATTACTAAAGTGAATAAAGACTCCGGTGTGCTTTTATCTTTTCTTCTTGCAACATTCCTGAGAATGACACATATGTAAATTGGTATTCACTCCTTCCATCAGGATCTAGCAGAGGATATGCAGATAACTAAGAGAGGGAGGAAAAAAGGAGAACTATGGGAACTAATATTAGTGACCATGGGTAATTAGTGGTACAGGGATTGGAATTTATTGTGTTCAAGCTCTATAGCATATATTGTGCTAAGCACTTTAATTTCTTCAATCCTCACAACAACCCCCCATGATTAGGCACTATAAATAAACCTTTTTTCCAGATGAGGAAACAACCTCAGAGAGATTAGCAATCGTTCAAGGTCACTGAGCTAATAGTGGTAAGAACAGTACTGGATTTGAATACCATCTGAATCCCAAAGCCCGTATTCCTTATACTATCCCAAACAGAGCTGCAGAGGATAGGGAAGAGAAAACTTTGTTGGAATAGATTAGGGAAAGCTTTACGGAGGAAGGAAAAGTTAGTAAAATGACAACTATGGAAGCATTCCCCACTGAAAGGGGGCACTATGAGCAGGCTGGAGGTTAGAAACCCGGGAAAGCAGGCACTGTAGATAAAACAGAGAAAAAGCCTTAAATGAAATTGTAGCAATAAAGTCAAAGAAGTATCTCCATATAGGCAAATGCCTTGCCCCAGGGATTTAGAATAGTCTTGAGAAGTAACAATTAACAATCCTGTGGACAAAATTAATAAATGTGTTGGGTTTGATGTCACAAAATGAAACATTAATGTGGAACATATTTAACCTAATGACATAACTTTTCATAGATCAGATTGCATGTTATATTAGACATAAAATTACTCTTTTAAAGTTTAATTTTTAAAAGATAACTTAAGGTTGGGGGGAAAAGCATGATTTTTTAAAATCTGAAATTATTAGACAACTGTGAAAAATGGTATTCTCAAAGTAAGGTTTCTTATACATTTGGGGATTAAAGATAATTTACAAAAAAATTCATGACTAAAAATCATATAAAATAATGGCTGAATGTACTAAAAGTGAGGATAAACATTAAAATCTTTAAAAAGCAAAGGTAATGAAAAGGTCTTTCCTGAAATACTAGAATCATTTTCAAGAAAAGCCATTTTAATTATCTAAGTAAACTTAAAATTTGTAGAGAAATTATTACTCCCTTTCAGGCTTTCTATATCCTATGTAGATATATTCTTTTGCCAATAATATTCAGATTCTTGGGGAGTATACAGTGTTTTCCACAACTGCTTTTCTTGTTTATTTTGTCAAGCTTAAAGTCAAATGGATGAAATTCAAAGAAATAAAAAAATAGCCTAGGGAGTGGATTTTCTTTTCCAGAGTCAGGATTTAGATAATTCATGCGAGAAAATCCAAAACACAATTTTGTTTTATTTTTTAAACTGTAAAAATGTCAATGATTTTACCTTTAAGTTTTTAGCCATATGTTTCCACTGATGTTTTTCTTCAAAACAAAAATTCTGGTTTTTGCCCTGGATTTAAGAATAGTCAAAAAAATCCCTAAAAATCTGAAGCATCTTACTATCAAAGAGAATAGTATTTCCCTAGCTTTTATACATTAGCAGCATTTTACCTTAGTTTCAATCTATCTGATTAAAAAAAACAAACAAAGTATATGTATATATTTTCCCTTGAACTAGCTGCTATGTTATGACTGAGGCATTCACAGAGAAAAATAAAAAATGGGAACCTTCTTATATGTACAATATTTTTAGGTTTATATCTTAAATGGGGTTGTGCAATATTTGCTTAGTTATTATTTGCTCTGTGTACTATTATGTTCTTTGTTCTCATCCATGTAGGGGATGAGCTGATTATTTATGTCTTAACAATGGGAGTTCATGTACCACAGTGAAGATTTTTTTCCCTTTAATCGGAGAGGCAGTCACTAACAAGCTTCAGCTGGAAATGCTTGATGTAAAAACAGTGTGAACCTGTTCCTGGGCTAATAAACTGTTATTTCTGCCAACAAAAAGAAATCAATTTACAACTGTAATTAATTTTTAACATGCTCATTATTTCCATACTTCATAGGTTGGTATATATGTCACTGATTTATGAAATACACTCTCCTGCTTGTCCTGGAGGAGCTTTACAATTTGAAACATATTAAATTATTTAAGTAAAGGAACTTAACGTGAAATGTTGTGCATGAGTTCCATACAACCCAACAAGCACATCTGATCTGATTTCAGGAGATGTGATAATGGTTCACAGCATATATCAAGAGTTCAACCTACATTTTCACACACACAATATAGAGGTGGTGAGTGCAGCACATGGAAGACATAGGCAAAGATTGTTAAAGTAGTTCAACTTAAACCCACACCATGAAATTTTATTAAAAAAAAAAAAGGTGGATCATTAATCTTCAAATAATACTCAGATAAACAAAAGGTAGCATGTATGTTTAGAGGAACTAAAGATAGCATCTCTAATCTCTGGAATTTTTAGCACATAAATAACTACAAAACTTTAGTAACCGGAGACCATAACTGCATGTTCAGAGAATGGGAGGTCATTCATTGAATGAGTGAATACCATGTTCATGGCACTGAGCAAGAGATATAAAAGTGAACAAGGTCTCTCCCCTCAAAGAATTAAGGGTAGCAGGAGAAAAACATACAATAATATGGTAATGACACAATATCAGTGCTATATTAGTGGTACGTGTAAACACAAGTATCAGATTATAGAGAAGAGAATGAACTAATAAGGAGGGAGGCCAAGTGTAGATTCACTGAGAGATGGCATTTGGGGGATGGACCATGAAGCATAAAATAGAGCTCAATGGTAGCAAGGAAAATAGTACATGTCACAATGCAAAAACATGAAAAATTCATGTGCTTTCAGAGAGGAAACAGCTTATTGTTAACTGGTGTATAAAGCGAATGGAGGAAGTGGCAGAAACTGGGGCAAGACTGTGAAGGGTCTTACAAGAAATGCTACGAAATGTTGATGTGGTTCTGTAACTCATTAAAAAAGTGTAAGCAGAAAAATAAGATCAAATTTATTTTTTTAAAACTTAGGCTGATAACTGTACAGAAGATGAACTGGAAAGTGTCTGGTGACAGGGAGACTAGATAGGAAGCTGGTATATTAGTCCCAGAAATAATGAGGCTATGGATTTAAGGTAATGGCAGTGCAGGTAGAAATAAAGAAATATGTTCATCCGACACTTATTTTTAGGATAAAAAAAATACTAGACTTGTTACCCAACTAAATGCAGAGAAGAAAAAGAGAGGGTTCAGAGATAATTTCTTTATTTAGCTAAACTAAAAACTAGAAACTGCATACTATCTTTCCTTTTATAGCACCTAACAATGTGTATGCCACATACTATGTGCCTTGTAAGGGATGAATGAATAAATGACCAGTTTTGAAATCTATGTAAGTCTGAAAACCTGGGGAAAGGATTAGGGAAAAGTTTGGTTTGTTGTATACCTGTGATTTATAAGAAATATTCAGGTACAGTTGGCAATTTGGGCAGAGAACAAGAGAATAAGGGCTAGAAATACAATTTCAAAAGCCATCAATGTACACACAGCATCTGAAGCCAGGGGAGCAGATAAGAGCCCTAATTTTTCATCTAGGAGAAAGGACAAGGACATTTCTGCAGCACCAACTATTGTAGTATGTCTATAGTTGGGCAGGTCTCTTCTAAAGAACTCTGATTAGTTTTGTGCTGACAAGGAATCAAGACAATTCCTTGTTGGAAACCCCCTTAAGCCTTACCATTTCTTTTAATCATCATTTTATAGAAGTATTTTAAAATGTAGTACATATTTCCATAATGGAGATTTTTCCAAGCCATTTATCTCCTAACGTGCTCTTATTTAAAAAACACTCCTTTTCTCATTAAAACAATCTAGTTATAAAGCTCTAATGTATGGATTTGCCTATATAGTCACTATACAGTATGGAGTCTCTTAAATATGCATTTGCAAGCACATATCCATACAAACGTTTTTGTTGCTTTCAGCAAAAAAATGTGCCAAGCCAAAAATATTTATTGGTATTGAATATATTTTCCCAAAAAATGTGAATAAAGGATATACATTTGGTATATTTATTGAGAGCACTACTAGGCTTTGAGAAAGGTAGTTATAAAATATTGCCTACAAAAAAAAGTACCAATGTATTATTTTATACAAAAGCAGAGAGCATAATTTAAGCAAATTATTTATCCTTAAGGCAGTATTTTACATGTCACCCTTAAGCAATGGTTCCTTTTTTCCAGAGTTCAGTAAAAATGCCTACTACAGGACTCACACATTTGCAAAGGCAAAGAGTTTACACTGAAGAAACTTAACACCAGATTTAGGGAAGACAAGAGATGAGTAGGGGAAAACACTGTTCTTTTACAAATGAGAAAAAGAAAAACCACCTTGACCCCTGGGCAATAGCGTAAAATATACTATGCTTTTTATTACTCTTGGTAATGATTAATATTAGTATTCCTTATAATAATAGTGCAGCTAGTGAAAATCATAGATCAATTTTACTCTTTTCAAACATAAAGCATTCCAAAAACAATTTTTAAAAAATCTCCTGAAAAAGACACCTACTGCAGAGTGGTCTGATGGCAGAACAGTAATATATCCACACCAGGGGTAGGAGGGATTTGAGAATCTCATTTACTGCACCAGTGGAGACTGAGCATCATGGCGGTGATGCTCTTAGCTTGCTCGAGAAGAGCCTGCCTCTTTCAACAGCATCCCTGCTGACCTATTCATCAGCGAAGTATGCATTAAGTAAGGCTCTTTTACCATCTTTGGTATGGAATGCCTCACAATCTCAGTCATGGTTAAGAAAAAAAACAGTAAGAATATTAGAAAATGTGGGCATTTGTGATATTTTCTGTGATTTACATAATTTACCTTAATAGCATCATGTATTTCAGTTGGTTATTATAGAGACACTGGAATGCTGATACAAGACAAATGAAGCACAGAGAAATTGCAAAGGAACAGCTCTTCACATTTCTAATACTCCAGTCTCTACGGAATTTTTTTAAGGAAATATGTCCTTTTTAGTTACTAAGTTTACTTAATCTATAATGATAATGCTCAAACTCAAATCACTTTATATGAGTATCTTACAGATAGATTTTAGGACGTTACGTTTTATGTTTACAAGGTTTAATCAATATATGCATTAGATAGTATTTTCATCAACTATGATTTCTAATGTTATATGTCTAGCATTTAATAATTGTAATTACTTTTTGTAGAAATATGAATCAAACAACCATAATATTATACACTATGCACATTAAATTTTAAGGTAAAGAGGTTTTATAATCACAAGTCTTCATAAAATCAATTTATTTGGTTAAAGTGCTTTTGGTTAAAAATCTATAAAAGCATTTTGAAATACTGTATACAAAAGAGTGACATAATTAGTATAATTTTACATTGTAAAGTATTTGGAATAGAGCCATGTAACTTTTTAAGAAAAGCCACTCTCAGTTTATAATAGGCCGTGTGCAATACACTGCTCACTTGTTCATAACTTAAGTTCCAAGTCTTAACTGAGATGGTTGGATACCAATAACGCAACTAAATTTAATTGGGTATTAACAAAATTTAATTATGATACGTTTATCAAATAATCATCACTTTGAACACTAAATTCAAGGTATGTCAGAAAGAAACATTCAACAAAGATATGTTATCACTTAGTAGAAGACACTTAGATATCTAAATTATCAAATATCAGGGACTACTGAAGAAAAAAAATCTTATTTTTATTTATTCATTTTAAGTATGTAAGTATCAGTATCCATTTTAAATATATAAGTATTAGTTCCTTCCACATATATATGGCCTCCCAGTAATACTCATACACACACCATTAACTCAAAGACAAGCTAGAATCTGGTAACTGCACCAGGACAAGCAAAGGGCTATGGAAGCCACTGACACATTTTCTTCACGTTTGTATTCTGTTTATCCAACACAGTGCCTGGAACACAGTAGGCACTTACATGAAATTTTAAGAAGAAAAAGAAAAATTTAACTCCAACTAGGGAAAAAAGATAAATACTAACTTTAATTCTGAAGCTTGAATTAGATTAAAATATTTTATTTTCAAACATTTTAGAATTAAATAAATGCTAACAACATCCCTTAACTTTAAAAAACTGAAAGCTATACAAATCTACTACCCATGTGTATTTGAAGAAAAATGCCAAACTGTTTTTGTTTGAATAAACGGTTAGCTACCCTAACAAATATAGCAAAAACATCTTCCTACAGCCATGGTGAATTAGAGATGAAGTATTTGCTTCAAAAAACTCTCATAGATAAAATAACTAAATTATCCTTCTGCTTTCTGATGATAAATTCATTTGGAAAAAATAAAATAATTAGTTTAAATATATTCTATATAGCTTATAAACCAACACCTAAATGACTAGAAAGCTTAAGGTTATCTAAATGCTACTACAATTAACGCAACCTCTGTGAGAAAAGATTAAGTTGATTCATGACTAAAAGATTAAACTGATGTGACAAATAAGTCCAAATATATCCCAATAAATAGTATCATGATGTGAGTTCAAAAATAGAAAGTAGAAATGTATGTTTTTGAAAAAATATACATGTACATTAAACTATGCTCCAACATACTTTTGATTTGTGCTCTTATAAATGAAAATAAATTTATAAGGACACTTTAATTTTTTCTTACTTTAATTTAATTTTTTCTTACTAAATTATGTGTAACTAAATATGAAGCCACTCAGAAATTAAATATTAATTACTAAAAATCCAACTTGTCAATAAGGTACATAGAACTATTTTATTTATTTATTTTCAATTTTAACTTCTCAATATACAACATAGTGGATTTTTGTGTCACCCGTTCCTGTTTCCCTAGAACTATTTTTTAAAAGAACTATGCTCCTTTTCTTTCAGGTGTTTCTTGATAGTAATTCAGAATACATTGTTTATTATAGTTCAGTGATAACATAAGTATATTATTTTAAATCTCTTAAATGGCAGAATTATTGTGAACTACCTTCATAAATTATCTTTCAAAATGCTAACTGATTAAATAACAATGATAATATGTGATACAAGTATTTATATGTAATTGAATGTCCCTATTTTTGTAAACATAATTTTCCTTTTAAAAGTCACTTTAGAAACCTTTATCAGTGATTTTAGAAATAAACTCTTCAGCAATTTTATTCTCTGGGAAAAAATAAAAAAATATGGCTTAATATTTTAAAATAAGTGATATATCTAACAGTCTTAAAGAACTGTATTCCTTCTCCTACTTCCTTTGCCTAACGACAACATTATGGAAGGGGGCAAGGGCAAGGATGAATAAGAAAAGATACAGAACCATCAAAAGAATAAAACAGATCATTCAAAAATTTCCAAAAAAATCATTTTTCTTGAAGAAAAAAAAGATAAGATAAAAAAGCATAACCTGGCTTTAATATGCTTCTGGTAAAGAAGACAATACTATTTCTTTTAAAGATGAAAATAATCTTCAAAACCATATCTGATCAAATTAAAATTTTGAAGGTAATACCTACAAACTTTACCCATTTACTACATATAAATGGAATAGTTTATCCATTCTCTCCATGATAAGAAGAGAAAGAAAAGGAGGAAAGAATAAAACACCAGAATTAATGCCTTGTCACTCATAATGTTCAGGCATATACGGAAGGGCTATATTTATCTTATTTGAATAGAAATTTTTAAAATGAGGCATGATAATGACTGCAAAATTGAACTAAAGCTAAAACTTGGATAAGACTGAAATAAGCTTAAGGGTGTAAGAAAATATTTAAAACTACTTAAGTTCAATAAATCTGAGCATTAACATAATTTAAAATGTTAAATGTGCTACTATTTTCTTATAAGACTAAAGAACTAATAAGTAGAATTTTATCTAAAATTCAGTAAAGAAATTAAGAGGGTTACCAACTACAATATTACTAATACTATTATAAATTTGATTATTGTTCTCAATTGGAATTTTAATAAATTTTTAAAATCCCTTAAGCTATTTTTATAACATCCACTCAGAAAAGATTTAAACAGATTTAAATGAAATGCAATAGGAAAAACTTTGCTTCAAGAGAATTCTGAATATACATATCAGATATGGTCAATTTATTACATGTGAAAAAATTTTAAGCAATTATGTAAATGGTAAATCAAGCTATAAAAATAACATATTAATTTAAAATAAATCCTTAAAACAGTTGCATGTACATTAAATGAATAAAAAATAATACATTATCATCTCATATAATCACATTACAACCAATAAAAAGCAATTTAGTTCCAGGTGGAAAATATTCATGGAATACAATTCTTTGCCAATTTTATTTTCATTTTCGTGAAAGTCTATACATACATATTATTAAATATCTTCTATTTTATTTTTATTCCAATATACCAATATGTTAAATGAAAAACAACTTTAAATATCAAAGACAATAGAGCAGCCCCCTTTTATGCACAGTTTTGCTTTCTGTGCTTTCAGCTACCCATGGTCAACCATGGTCTGAAAATATTAAATGGAAAATCCCAGAAATAAACAATTAATAAGTTTTAAATTGTACACCATATTGAATAGTGTGATGAAATCTTGTGCTGGCCCGCTCCATCCTACCCAGTACTTGAATCATCTCTTAGTCCAGTGTATCCACTACACACACCTGTTATTCACTTAGATGCCTGTAGGTTATCAGATCAACTGTTATGGTATTGCATTGCTTGTGTTCAAATATCTCTTATTCTACTTCATAATGGCCCCAAAGCACAAGAGTAGTGGTGCTGACAATGTGGATATGCTAAACAGAAGTCAAAGTGCTTTCTTTAAGTGAAAAGATGAAAGTTCTCAGCTTAGGGAAAGAAAAAAAATTGTACGCTGAGGTTGCTAAGATCTACAGTAAGCACAAATCTTCTATCCATAAAATTTGAAGGAAAAAGAAATTTGTGCACAGTATGTAAAGAGTTTGGTACTATCATCTGTGGTTTCATTCATCCACTTGTGGTCTTGCAACATACCCTCACTAATAAAAGGGGACTATTTTATTAACAAGTAAAAGATACATTTTCATAGTTCATCTTATAGCTAGAATGCAACAATATTGCCATCTGGTGTTCATATCAAATAAGTACTTAAATACAAATGTGGTCAGTATTGTTATTCACTGAAAAAATTAAGTGTGTGTAGATTAAATACAACTTGCCATTCCTATGGCATGAGTATAGTTTGCATAGATGAATAAAAGAAGAAAAAAGAAAAATAGAAAACATCACTCGGAGTCAATGAGAACAAAAAAAGACAAGGGTACTTCAAAAAGTTGGTGGAAAATAGAATCAAAAGATAGTATGAATCTTTCCATGAACTTTCCCCTTGTTTAAGGCATGTGGGAGAAATACCTTACTTTTGGATGTGATTCCTGCCCTATTTTGCTCTTTAACACAGTATATGTATATTATTTGTTATTAGATTTTCTTGGATACTTTATTGACCAAGCAAAAGTGAAGGTCAACTCCTTAGGACTAGTTGCATATATCCCTACGTCCACCCCAACCCTTTGTATTCCAAGTGTGAATGATGACTAAGATCAGGTTCCTAAATGACCTGTTGTTAAATGAACAGAAGAAAATTCATTTATAGCAATGTTTTAAAATACAAAATTTTCATTTTGATTACTGTTAATGAAAAGAGATAAAAGAATAAAAAGATCAGCAACTACAACTATTAAGGTTGAAAAAAATTTAACTTCATTAACAGAAAAAGATATATTTTGAGCCAAGTTGTTTCTTAATTATATTACTGGAATTGCTAAAACCATAAAGACTGGTGACATTGTTCATCATAGTCAAAGCTGCTAGTAAACCTCTAAATCAAAAACCTCCTATTTGTTTTTAATTGCTTAATTTTTTCCCCAGAGGATAAAACTGCTGCTTTCTTTATATCTAAGAATGCAAAATGCTCTACCAATGTAAGGTACAATATGTAAGGTACCAACAATAAGGTGTGATGTGTGGTTGTGGTAGTAAAATTTCAATTACTACTAATACCAACACTCCTACTATAATCACAGCTACAATGACTTCTTCCACTACTAAAGTATAATCCCATCCACTTCCAACCAAACTGGTGTGACAGTTCACAAATGTGTCTTGCTTCTTCCTAATTCCACAACTTTGATTGTATTGTCTTCTATTCCTGAATCTCTAATCTAACTAAACTCTATCCATTGGAAATATCATGTCAGGTGATTTTAATTTATTATTTCCTTTTTATTTACCCATTTTCTTATATTTGTACAATAAACAGGTATCACTTATGTAAATTAGAAATATTTAAAGAACAAAAAAATCCTACTCATTCTTCATAGCCAAGTTCCATTTATCATCTCTGTGAAGTCTTTCTTTCATCCTGCCCAATTCCAAAAGTGATCTCTTTCTGCTCTTAATTTCTCAGCAGCATTATTTAACATTCATTTACAGCCTTGTGACATGATTTTTATGTATATATTTTATCCCTCAGAATAAATTATAAGCTCCCTAAAGGAAAACACTTATTATTTCTGTGTGCCCCACAAAGGTAATTTTTGGGCACCTGAGACGTGCAATCACATGTGATGCGAACACGTTCCTGCTTTGTTCAGAAGCACTGTCTAACTCAAAGATGTATTCCCTGAATCATTTTGTAAAAGTCATTTAATCTCTCTGACCTACTGTAAAGCCCAATTGTTTACAATAAAGATAATACCTGCTGTCTATTTCAGTTATTGCAATAGCAAAAGCAAAACAAAAAACTCATATATTGTATATAGAAAGCTATTACAAAAATGTAAAGTTTGATTAAAAAGTACTTCAATTTCAGATAAAGCATTTAAATATACATATACATGGGAAAAAACCCCTATAACACAGATTAAAACTGAATTAAATTTTTTAAATTACCAGCATTAGGGATCTATCCACCTATCTAGCTATCTATTTGCATAGCCTAATAACTGACTGGACTACTTCAAGAACACAACAAATGTGGATATAATATTCTATAAATGCTGACACACAAAAATTACCAAATTTAATGTTGACAAGACTGAGATTATATCTATTTTTGTTACTCAAAGTCTTCATTAAATCAAGTTTAAAAAGTTACCACCACACATTAGATTACAAAGTCTGACATGCATCCTGGGACCAGATTTATTCAGTAAATTAATTAAAATGTGAATTTTATTATTTACATATTTCCCAGCCTAAAAATATATACATAAAGCAAAATGCTCACTGCAACATCTAATATGACTTTGCTTTTTAATAAATACCAGTAAAATCATTTTGCTCTTTCTATTTATACCATGTGTTAAGTATTGTTTTCTAGACTGCTTAAGAAATCTTCAGTAACTATACTTTTAATAAACAAAAAACAGTTTAACTACTTTTATAAAAAGTCATAATTTCTATTTTTATGCTTCTGCTGCCATCTAGTGAAATTTTGGGAAATTCTGGAAAATAGATTACTAAAGAAAAAAAGCAAAATGTCAACCTGCAAAGTACATATATGAGGAATAAGGATATTTTATCAAGAATACATCTCTCTCTATATAAACATATATATACACACACACACACACACCGTACACATATTAAGCAATTATCTTTTTTTGTTTCTCTTATTCTTATGTAACATAAGACTTTTGACTTTATATTAGTACTTAAATATTGTTAACTTTACATGATAGTATTTGTATTTAAGTCATGGGATATCAGAAGAGTAAACATCACCTAAGGACTTTATCTCCTCTTCTGGAATAGGGATTAACATTTTTTCAGTTGAACACAGAACAGCTACATCATGTTAGGTGGAACTATTATGTTGTTATTGTCCCATTTGAAGATTAAGTATGGTTTAAGGAGATAAGAGTGGACACCAAGCTGTCAAGGGTTGCAGCGGAATGCTGTGGTTTAAATGTCCCCCCAAGCTCATGTTGGAACTTAACCCCCAATATGGTGGTGGAAGGTGGGTCTTTAAGAAATGAATTGGATTGTGAGGACTGTACTCTTGTGGATGGGTTGATGGTTTAATGGGTTGTCATGGGTGTGGTTCTGATGGCTTTGTAAGGAGAGCAAGTGAGAAGGTTACCTCTCACTCTTGCCATTCCCTTGCCTGCATTGCCACAATACCCTCTACAGACTTCCCACTCAGAAGAAGGATCTCACCAAATAAGTCCCCTGGACCATGGACTTCCCAACCTTCAAAACTGTAAGAAATAAATTTCATTTCTTTATAAATTACCCAGTTTCAGGTATTCTATTATAAACAACAGAAAATGGACCAATACAGTAGATTATTTCCTTACAAATACATTTTTTTAATGTTGCTTTCTGTTGGGAGCCTGTAGCCCCACACCCCTTCTTGTGTGACCAGGCCTACGTGACAATCTGCGTATGTCAGATGTCTGTGCTTATGGGATATCTGCCTCATAATCTGTGCCTGAGACGCTGTGCTCCTGGCTATGCAAGTCTACTCAAGAGTGACCTCTTTTCTCCTTTCTAGTTTCTGCTTTCTTGTAAAGATTGGGGGCTTCTTTGCATCAGAGATTTTCTGACTTTGTTTCTTCTCAAGATCTTATCGTATTCCTGCATTCCTAACTCCTTACAATATGCTTGCTTTTTCCTATATAAGATGTAACCTAAGAATCAATAAACGAGACTTGATCAGAATACTGTCTTGTCTCCCATCTCTCTCGTCTCTTGTCCCATCCAATTCCCACTCCCCCCTCCAGGGTCTGCGTTGAATATCCCGCGGGTCGGGACAGCTTTCATTATACTTCTTTAGTATAATTCATCAATTTAATCACCAAGATAATTATAATCATTTAATTTTAAAAATTCCTTTATTGAAAAAGAGAAAAAGAGCCAGAAACATTAAACTGTTTTTGCCATCAGGTTACACTTGTAAATGCCTGCAAATTTAATGATTGCCCATAAGATTCTACATTTGAAATTTTAAATTACTTACCAAGAACATAGTTCATTATATAGTTAAAACAGTAACATATAATAACCAAAAACCTAAATGCCTAGAACTCTATGAACTATACCACCTGAAAAATTCCACAAAGACGAAAGATAACAATCTATAATTAAGCTTACCTGGGAAAAGATATTTGCTGTTGGAGCAACTCTGCTGTCCACGATACTATATAATATTGCTAATAATCTGTCTAATGGAAATGGTTTTGGTCCGAGGAGATGATTACTTGTCTATAAGAAAAAAGAACAAGGATTTTTCTTCTTGTATCAGAGCACTCACTTCTTGTACTATAAATTCCCAATAACAATATATTTATAGCTTATATAGTCCCCCTAAAGATGCTACCAAATCTAGCCTGCAGTCTCTAAGTTAAAACACCTGATATGATCATGATTTCTTTTAACATATTCCTCAAGATTTTCTGACATAGTATCAACAAATATTAAAGAACTCAGTCATCCAGCCAAGTCCAAAACATCACCCCTATTTTGCTGTTGTAAACAGATGTTAAGTGAATCAGCCAAGTCATTTGTCAAGACAACAGATAACCAAAACCATGTTCCTAACTACTAGACTAGAACTTTCTACGTATTTCTCACTATTTCTTTTTGTACCACTGCCTGGAATACTTATTAGTTCAAAATTAACAGTTCTAAAAAGATCAATTACAGTAACTACTAGCTTAGCTTAGAAAAGTAATCAAATATTTTTTAATATATGAATAAGCTTTCAGCCTGAAACAATATAAAATTTATTAAAAATTTTAGAGATTATAAAATGTTCATACTCGTCTACAAACTCATCTGGCACAATTACATGTCATTAAAAAGTTGCAGCACTCAAGTTCCATTCCATTAGCAGATAATTTTAATAGTAATGTAAGAACTTAAGTACCCTACATTAGTAATGGCAAATAAAATGGAAATCTATATTTCCATGCATGAGAACAACTATTTATTTAAAAGAAGAATGACTGTAAAGAAAAATATCTCCTCAAAATTACAAAATGAAGTATTTACCTCAGCTATTTATATCTAAAAGATAGTTTAGAAATCATTTTCTAGATCTTAAATTTTGCATGCTTTTCTCATTAAATACTTCAAACATTTTGGAAAGTATAGAGGTGAATATAATAAATACTCACCACCCAATTTTATCAAATCCTAATATTATGCACTATGTGCAAAGAAATAAAACATCAGATCACATTACAGATAAGTTGAAACCCCCTGGAATGCTCTCCCACCCCATTCTTCCTTTCCTTTCTTAGAAGGAACCACTATTAGAATTTGATGTTTTTACTATTCTCATGACAGTTTTTATACTACTACTGCATAAGTATCCACAAACAATATACAACATTGTTTGCATGTTTTAAAATTCTATATAAATAATATCATTTTGGACATATTTCTCTACCAAATTGCTTTTTTTTTTCAATTCAACATTATGTTTTTGAGATTTATCCATATAGGGACATGTAGCACTAGACCATTTTTAAACTACCGCACAGAATTCCATTTTATGACTATATCACTATCCACTCAAATTCACTGCTATTACAAATACTACTGTAAATACTACTACTGATAATCTTAGACATTTCTCCTGTGCACATGAGTGAATTTCTCTAGGTGGGAATGCTGGGTTAAAGTATAAGGCAGAGACAATGCTATGTGTTTGCCAACTTTGCTTCTTTTGCTTGGACACTTAGGAAGACTCCATTTCTCAGTCTCTCCAGCAGTTAGATGAAGGTCATGTAACCGAGATCTGGCCAATGGAATATGAGTAGCAGTGATGTAAACCTGGCCTTTCAAACCACTGGATCCTTTTGTCTCTTTTTCTTTGGTGGCAACTTCAGAGGCCACAATGTTTCACTTGGGGTTTGTTTTTTTACTGCAGCATAGCCCAACCTATCCTGACCAATAGAAAGTACATTCACATATTAACTTTATTAGATATTGTCAACCTACAGAATAGGCAGTCTCTTATTCTTTTACATTATCACTGGCACTTGGAATCATCAGACTTTTTTAGTTTTGTCAATCCAGAAGTAAGAAATATCCCTTATCATAATTTGCATTTTTCTCATTAATGAATGAGACTGATAATCATGTCATGTTTATTATACATTCACATTTCTTTTTGCATCATTTACCCATTTTTCTATTGGATTTTTGTCTTTTTGTTATTGGTTTGTATGATTCTTAAAAAATTCTACACATTGGGGCCGGCCCGGTGGCGCACTGCGCTAGTGCGCCGCTTGGGAAGCGTGGAGGCGCTCCCGCCAAGGGTTCGGATCCCACATACAGACCGGTTCCCGCTCACTGGCTGAGCGAGGCGCGGGGGCAACGCCGAGGGTTGCGATCCCGTTGCCGGTCCCGGTCCGGTGCGGGGGCGACACTGAGGGTTGCGATCCGTTGCCGGACACGGAAAAAGACAAAAAAAAAAAAAAAAAAAAAAAAAAAAAAATTT
>NW_007726264.1:92698-105727 GCF_000696425.1 Galeopterus variegatus | reverse complement strand
GAAAAAAAAAAAAAAAAAAAAAAAAAAAAAAAAAAAAAAATTCTACACATTAACCATTTACCTATTGTATGATTTCAACAATAGTGGTAAACATCATCATAGGCTTTGGGATCTGGCAGTCTTGGAATTGGATCCACATACTAATTACGTAATCTTGGGAAAGTTACTTAATTTCTCTTTAATACTCAGTTTCCTCATCTAGAATATGAGAATAATGATCATAACCATATTGTATTAGGTCATTGTGATCATATGCAAAGCTTAACAATGTTTGGCTCATAAGTGCTCAACAGCTTTTATTATCTTCATCATGATATACCTGTTTATGTGTTTTTCTTTTCTAGACAAATGTTTTGAAAACAAGACATTATTTATTCACCTTTTTATGGATGAATGGATTCAGTAAAGGCACTTCCCTGCCAAACTTTGGTGCTGTGCTAAGGAAGGAAAAAACCCTTCTCAGAATTTTTGAATAAACACTAGAGCTAATACTGATGTGGGGGCCAAAATCACAATATCTTTATGGTCTGAAAACCAGGCTGAGAATTGAATTTCAAATGATTCCAGGTTATGGGTGCTCATATGCACCTATACTTCAGAAGTAAAATGTAAAGGAACTTGGGCCTCAAAGATTCCAAAGATTAAGTTTGGATAACAATTAAAAAATCAAAAAATGTTCAGGAAACAAGGCATCATGAGCATGAATCAGTAAAAAAAGAAAATGTGGACTCAGAATGAGAAGGATGTCTGATACTGGAATATAAGATATAGAACAGAAAATGGTTATGTTTTATACTAAAGGAAAATATATGTGAACAGACAGACTTGAAATGAATTACAGGTTGAGTATCCCCAATCCGAAAATCTGAAATCTAAAATGTTCCAAAATCTAAAATTTTTTGAGTGCCAACATGATGCTCAAAGGAGCATTTTGAATTGTGGATTTTCAGATTAGGGATGTTCAATCACTTTAAGTTCTGCAAATATTCCAAAATCTAAAAAAAAAAAAATAATCCGAAATCCAAGACACTTCTGATTCTAAGCATTTTGGATAAAAGATACTCAATATGTAGCAGAACTTCTAAAAATCACAAATAAGATTCTGAAATTACAAAGTTGATGTAAATAACAATAGATAAAGCTGAAGAGAAAATCAGAAGACAGAACTCAAGGAATTACCCAGTATATAGCACACAGAGACCAAAGGAAATAAAGAATGTGAAAGACTTAAGAGACAAAAAGGATACAGTAAAGAAGGTCTAAAATATGTCTAATCAGTGTCTCAGGAAGATATATTAGAAAGAATGAGAACGAGGCAAATTTGAAAAGTTAATGACTGAGAATTTATCAGAATTGAACGAATAAAGGCATCATTATTCAAATTATGAAAGCATAATTAATTCCAAATAAAAGAAATTCAATCCCAGATACATTACAATGAAGCTATAAAAATATCAAAGGAAAAGCAGAAGAGAACTTAAAAGCAGCTAGAGAATACTACACAGATACCCAAAAAAGGAAAGACAGACTAAGTAGATTTTTTAGCAGCAACAATGAAAGCCAGAGAAAGTAAAATAATGTTTTCAAAGTCCCAAGAAAACACTATCAATTTCGAAGTATATACAAGCAAAACTGCTTTTAAGAATAAGCATAAGAAAGAAAACTAACAGTTTCTATGGTGCAAAGCCTATGGTTCAAAATTCTTCTCCTCTGCCAAGAGAAACAGCAGCAGTTTGGATGTACAAAGTGGAACAAATGATCTGAACAGTTTAAATGTTCCTTTCACCAATTTCAACTCCCTCCCACCCCAACTTTCAAAAATACTTAGTACTTCTAATTCCTAAGCTATTCCAGATACCTCAGGCCAAACCAACTTGGTTTCGGGCTTAGGTTTTAGCTTCCTCTGATTTGCTTAGTCACCTGAATATCTATCTACTATGCAATTCCAAATTTTGGGGGTCTCTCACCTGCTTAGTCCTTACGAGTTTACCTTTCTTTATTTCTTCAGTGTCATTTCTGTGGCTGTTTCAAAGTGGAAAAGAGCAAAATACCTGTTTCCAATCAGGTGTATTTAACTAAAGAATCTAGGGTGATCTTTTTCATCTACTAAGTCACTAAAAAATTTTGTTACCTCAGTTTTATCTCCAGCACCAGCTCACCTGAATGTGCATTCAGTCACTGTATTCAGCATAACAAAATATGATTACAATATTATAACAGCTCCATATCAACACAAATAAGTTCTTATACCCAAATGACTAATATAATTATACATTCATCCATCTCGTACATTATTCTAAATTCATAAGTTTCTCCTATTAGAGAAATTAAAATGTAAATACCTTTTCATGCTTCTTTAGGAAGTTGGTTTTCTTAATTTTCCCATGATGCTGCAATTAAAAATAATTTTTAAGATGAAAAGAAGATAGTAATCCACAAAACCAGAAAATATAATTTGTTTAAAATGTAGCACATAATACTAATTTATGTATCTTAGGTTTTTAAAATTTGATTCTTATCACCTTGTATATATAAGATTTCAAAATACTTTAGGCTGATTTGACTCAGATTTGGACTGAATGCAAAATTACTTTTGCATGTAAAGAGGCTTTAAAATATATTTTAAATAGAGGCAGGAAAAAAAAACTGGAAAGAAAAATAGCCTTAGCCCTTGGGACTGTGGAACTGATGGGTTTTTAGCTCTTCATAAATAAGATTCCTCAGGAAAGTATCCCAGAGGTCACAAGATTTAAAAGATAGAAGGTCCACAAACAGCATCCAACAGAACTTCCAAAGATAAATGGGTTTTTATTCATCCCTTAAAAGAGGTTGATAATTCACAAAATAAACACTGACTGGGAGCATTTAGTTACAGGCACTTAGGATTCAATAAGGGGGAAGAAAATAGAGGTGGTCTTTGCCCACATGAAATTAAAGAGTAGCAGGAGATGACAAAAAATAATTATAAATTGTTGGTAAGTCTAAAAAAAAAAGCAAACATAATGTGAAATAGGAAACAAAAGAGAGGACCTACGTAAGATAGGTTGTACAGGGAGCACTACTCTGAAAAGGCAACATTTAAACTGAATCCTGAAGGATGAAAAGTAGGGGAAGGAGCTTTGCAGAAAGATGGAACATGAACAAAGACTCTAAGGTAGGAAAGAGATTGGAAGGCTCTAAGGAATTGAATAGGCCAATGTGATGAGAACATAGGGCGTAAGGGAAAAAAAAGGAAAACAATTCTAAAATGGGATTTCTCTAACTAATGTACATGCAGAAGGTGCTCCTGAGAGTTCCAGATAATTCATTGCAGTAAGAACTTTAGCACAGTGAAAGAGTTACCACCCTTAAAATTATTTCCAGCTTCCATATTTGAAACAGAACTTCATGTATTTTTAAAATCTAAAATAATTACCAAAGGTATACCCTATTTCTTCTCTTCTATGAAACTACCTACCTTTTCTCAAATTTCAGGTTGTGATCTTACTTTAAAAGGCTTTAGAGAATGAGTCCTAAATACATATTTAGCAATTTCTTATTCTAATCTCTGCTTGTTAGAAATTTATAGGTGTTAGGAAATTTCAAAAGATTCCTGGGATCTTCAAAAAGAAGTATGTTACTATTACCTTAAGGAAGAACCTCTTGTCAGTTCTTGCTGGATTGTATGAAGCGAGGTATGCAGCAATTAGAATAAACTTAGAGTAGTATGGAAGTTCCACATGAGTATATGCTGAGAGACCTACACAACAAAATATTTTTAGGTATTTGCTATGGTAACACTAGGTTATAAGTATCTCTTCTCACTTATCTTTTGACTTCCATATAGTGTTCTCTAGTCAAAATAACCTACTCCCTGAACTTAAATAGTGTCATAATGACAATGATGGTGGGGTGGTGATAAACATTATTAATAATATGTTTTGCTCATTCTATTATTTTTGCTTAGCTCCTCCCATTCTTAAGTCTAAATCCTACCCATTCTGCCCTTCAAGGCCATGCCCCATTAAACCTTCCCTGACACTTCCCTACCACACCAAAATAGAAAAATTTATCTGTACTATGAATTCCTACTCTGTGTATTTCACTTATGTCCCATGTAACATTATGCCTTATGTTAATTATATATAAATTATATCTACAACGTTATACTGTTCACTGAAGGAACCACATCAAATGTTTTTTTTTTAATCCCTACCATGCTTTGCACATAGGAAATAATTAATATATGGATAAATAAAACAATGGAGTCAGCTAAGCAGCACTGACTCTTAAGGGAAGGGAAGGATTCTGATATTTACTCAATACTCTGTGTCAGAGACTGTGCTTGGTGTTTTACTTAAGCATCACTTTGAATCTTTGCAATAACTTCAAGCTAGATACTTTTTTCATTTTATAGTTAAAGATACTGATCTTGTTTAAAGGACATAGTGCAGATCAATTATTACAAATTTTTCTAACTCTAACATCTATCTCTTTCCCTCACAACACACAACTGTAAATCACTTGTTAAGCACCTGAAGCATTTAGAAACCAAAATAAACAAAACAGAATCTCAACATGACCATTTCATACCATTTTCCCTAGCCATCGGCCATTGACTTGGAATGTAAATTTTCTTTTATCACCGCTTATTAACTGAATGTGTTAATTTAAGTATCTTAATAATTAAAGAACTGTCTCTGCTAACTATCTCAATACTTCCTTTGATACCTTTCAGTTGTCCTGGATCTGTGTCATCTTTCTGTAGCTTTTCCCACTGGGAACTGAAAGAAAATAGGAGAGCAAAAATAGATTTAAAATGTATAAAATCAATATACTGTACTTAAAACAGAGCCCTAGAAAAACTAAATTTTTAATTTAATTACAAAATAGGAAAGAAGAAAAATAATATATACATGCAATATACATAGATGTGCTGGTACAAAATTATTTAGTGTATATTAGAACAATATAAACTTATAAAGAAAAAAAAACTTATAAAGCAATACACAGATGTTAATTTTTAAAAACAATCTCTATTACTCTGATCATAATTGCAAATCTATCAAAAAGCATCAACAAATAAATACCATCATCTACCATTCAGGAAAACTCCCAGTGTTCAAGCTACCATATTAGATACAATTGTTATACTGTACACTATTTGTAAACTCATACCAGTCCCTTAAATCAGGTATGATTGCATCAGAAACCAAGGCCCAAAGGTTTAGTTGCCCAAGGACACCCACCAGTCAACAGGGTAGCTAAGAGCTGTTTCCTTGTAGGATTCCTGAAGAGTTCATGCTATTTTAATTGCCCCATCCTGGCCTTACTTGCAATTAAAACTATTAAATAGCCAAAATACTATTAAGAATATGAAGAACTCATATTTCAAAATACTATTAAGAATTATGATATGACAAATCAAATTCATAAGGAAATACACTATGGTGTAATGAAAAAAGACAGCCCTAGGAAGATAGAGGTTTCGGCTCAATGACACTGAATAAATTAATAACCTTCTCATAAAAAAATAAGGCAGTTAGATGCAATAGTCTGTAAAGACCCCCTCCAACTCTAAAACTCTCTTACAGGGCTCTTAAAATGCTAATTTAAAAATAATGCCAGATTAGCACAATTAAATACCCCAAATCACACTGTTATACAGATATTTTTTTAAATCAGCAGGGTGGGCTGAAAATTCTAGGCATACAGCACTTTGAGAAATTTTAATGGGCCACTAGCAACCTATGTGGAGAACAGACCTGGTACAGCAAACTGACTTTCAAAATAGATCATTTCCTCCACCTTATAATTGAACAGTGCTTCACAGATTATGTTTTAACATTCAATACTTCTTATAAAAGCAAATAAAAATAAATTTTTATCAGTTACAATGTTATAACCCTGACTTCTAGACAATTAAAATTAACAAAATTTTCTTACATAATAATTGCCCATTTAATGTTGTTACTAAAACCCTTAAAGACCCAACCAGGGTAAAACTGACCATCTTCAAAGGGGAGAGGGGAGACAAACATTTACTTATTTACTGTATATTATAAAACCAGCAAACACCCCATTTAATCCTCAAAAATTTATGAGAAAAAAAATGTAATTTCTTTTTCTTTTTTTTTTCAAAATAACAAAACGGAGGGTCAGAGGGGCTAACTAATTTGACTAGAGTAGAAAAGCTTTTAAGTGAGAGGCAGCATTTCAACTGAGATCTCTGATTAAAAAAGGTCATGTACATAGTAACTACGTAGATATATACGAGGGATCTTCCAAAAGTTCATGGAAAGATTTGTATTATCTTTTAATTCTATTTTCCACAAACTTTCTGAAGTACCCTTGTACTATGAACTATCAGTTTCCAAGGGTGATTCAGAGTCATAGTAGCTCTATTAAGAGAGGTTAAATAGGTTAGAATTTTAAGATGAACCAGGAAACATGACTGGGGTCTTTTTCAGAATCCATCCAAACTACTTATAATAGCTATTTCTAAAATAGCTATAAAATCAACATATATGCCCCAAACCTTGTTGAGTCAGGATCTAGCCTTCGATGGTTTTATTTCTCCTTTTTTTATTCTGCTTATCCCAACTGCTCAGTTCTGATTAGGAAATATGAAATATGCGATTGTTATTATATTTTAATTTAGTAAGTTTTATTATATGGGGTGAATGGAGGTTGTCAGTGTTGGGAAGAAATGAAAGGGTCATTTACCTTAAAACAATTCAAACACTTTCAAATGGAGTAGTCGGCATCACCAGTCTCAGAATACCATTGTTTATTACACTACCAAGAGTTTCACTGGTAAAAATTTCACTTTATATCACTTTGTGAGAAAAATAATACTAAGAGCATTATGTCTACTATAAAGATAACCAATTCAACAAAAATGCAGACTCTTCTAAATACCAAATTTTTGTTTCAAAAAGACAAAGAAAACAACCATATAGAGAAATTCAGCAAAATACCATGATAGTTAATAAAACAAACA
This sequence comes from Galeopterus variegatus, assembly GCF_000696425.1. Lineage (NCBI taxonomy): Eukaryota > Metazoa > Chordata > Mammalia > Dermoptera > Cynocephalidae > Galeopterus > Galeopterus variegatus. The sequence continues at coordinate 98,745 of NW_007726264.1, read as the reverse complement.
TCCTTAGCAATAACAATAAATGGGCATAAAGCTCCCATTAAAGAAAAAGGTTTTCAGAATGCCTTACTCAGGGAGGCAGGTCAGATTAGCAATGCTTATTTTTGTGCTCTATACCCTTTATAAAATAATTATATTACAGATTACATATTAATTGCAAAGGGAAGAAGATGCCTTTGTATGCATGCATATATATATGTATGTAAGGATGGACGGATATTTTTGAAAAAAGATATGGTGGATAAGCCAAAAACTATATAGATGGTTAGGAACACAGTGGAAGGGATAGGGATGGGTGTGAGACTTCTTTGAGCATGCTATTTTTTTTTTCAAGTTTTACCTCTTGAAGTGTTCTTTGATTCCCATCTCTTAACATGTACAGCAATCAATGAGTTTATTCTACTTTCCTCTTTCTCTTTCCCTTTTCTTCCCATTTTTAAAGTTGTGATATTCTCACTTTGTCAACACATATAATATATACATACTATTCTTCTACCCTTGTTTCCACGTTTATTTCAGTTTGGGGCTAAAATTAATTAAATTCAATGATCACCCTCAATCCTTTTGCTTAAGTTTCTCCAGGTATCTCTTTTTTACACCATGGTTGTCACTCATAGATTCCTCAAAAATGTCTTAATAGTACTGTTTCATAAGTTCTTCCTTGTTTAAAACTGTTTTTCTATACCCTTGACACATGAATGACAAGTGACTAGACATAAAATTCTTTAGCTTATGCTTCTTTCTCCTTGAGTTTCTTCAAAATGTTGCTCCACTGGTTGTCTTACTTTATTGATTCACTTTCCTTTGTAAGTGACATTGTTTTGCCTGGAAGCTCAGAGATGTATTTTTCTTTTATTTTTAAAGCCTACAAGTTTTATAAGAAAGTCTCTGTAGCAGGCTGAAGAAATGACCTTCCCCCTCCAAAGACATCAACATCTAAATCCCTAGAACCTGTGACTGTTTCCTTACATGGTAAAAGGAACTTAGCAGATGTGACTGAGTTAAGGATCTTGGGATAGAGACTGTATTAGTCCATTTCTGTTGTTTATAACAGAAATACCTGAAACTGGGTAGTGTGTAAAGAAACAATATTGATTGCTTACAGTATTGGAGGCTAGGAAGTCCACAGTCCAGAGAACACATCTGTGAGGGCCTTGTTGGTGGGTGGTGACTCTCCACAGAAACGTAGGGTATCACATACCAAGAATGGCAGAAGCAAGAGACAGAGAGCTTCCCATGTGCTCTTCTTTTAAAGCCATCAGAACCATACCCATGACAACCATTAAATTATCAATGGATTAATCCATTCAGTAGGGCATGGTCCTCACAATCTAATTGCCTTTCCAAGGCCCCACCTTTCAATTACCATAATCGTAGTTCCCACCTTCTTAATGCTGTCACAGTGGGGATTAAGTTTCCAACATGAGCTTTTGGAGAGACAAACATACCCAAATTATATCAGAAATTATACTGGATTATCCAGATAGGCCCAATGTAATCACAAGGATCCTTCTAAGAGAAAGATAAGAGGTCAGAGAGAAGAGAAAATGTTATACTGCTGACTTTGAAGATGGAGGAAGGCACCATAAACCAAGGAATGCAGGCAGCCTCTAGAATTTGGAAAAGGTAAAGAAACAAATTCTCCTCAGGATCCTCTAGAAGAAACACAATCCCATGGACCCATTTTAGACTTCTGACATCCAGAACTGTAACATAATAAATGTGTGTTGTTTTAAGCCACTAAATTTGTGGTTAATGTGTTACAGTGTGCTGTGGGTTGATTGAATTGTGTCCCCCAAAGACCACATATTAGAAGCTTAATTCCTATCATAACTGTTGAGGGTGGGAAATCCTATTATGGTAAATGAAAGGTGGGGCCTTGAAGAGGTGATTAGATTGTAGGACCATGTTGTAATGAATACATTAATAATGGTGGTCAGGGAAATGGCTTGGAGGGCTTTAAAAAGAGAGTGAATGAAGAGGTTAGTCTCTCTGTTCTCTTTGCTCCCCCATTTTCACAATGTGATAACCTGCTATCACTGTCACCACCACCAAGACCTTCACCAGCTTTGTTCCCTGGACTTTGGGCTTCATAGCATCAGAAATTGTGAGCAATAAATTTCATTTTCTTCATAAAATACCCAGTTCTGTGTATTTTGTTATAATCAACAGAAACTGACTAATACACAGTGCAATAGGCTGATACAGTCTCGGAATTGACCATTCTGGATTAAACAGGAAGATAAACACCTTGTGATGTGTAAAGTCAGGTCTTCTTTTATTTCTGAAAAGTTTTCCTGGATTATAGTTTTAGATCTTAATTCCAGCCCATTGTTTTCTTTTCTGTCTTCAGGAACTCCGGTTATACCAGTTGCCCCTTATCCACAGTTTCACTTTCGGTGGTTTCAGTTACCTGTAGTTTCAGTTACCAGCGGTCAACTGCAGCCTGAATATATGAAATGGAAAATTCCAGAAACAAACAATGCACCAGTATTAAATTGTACAACTTGCTGAGAACCATGATGAAATTTCTCATCATCTGGCTCTGTCCTGCCCAAGATGTGAACCATTCCTTTGTCCAGCATATTCACAGAGTACATGCTACCAGCCCGTTTTCACTTAGCAGCCAACCTGGTTATCAGACTGACTGTTGTTATATTGTAGTGCTTGTGTTCAAGTAACCCTTATTTCACTTAATAAGGGCCCCAAAGCACAAGACTACTGTGCCTAATTTGTAAATTAAGCTTTACTGTGGGTATGTAGTATAGGAAAAAACATAAGGTTCAGTGCTATCTACAGTTTCACCCCTCTACTGGGGGTCTTGGAATATATCACCTGTGGATACAGGGTGACGACTGTATACTGTATATATGTTGAATCTTCTCTGCCTGTCATATTTATCATATCCTACCTGATAATTTTTACCTCTTTATTTAGTTTTGTTCTTTTAGTGGTTTTCATTCTTCCCCTCAATGTCCCTTATACTATTCTCAGTTGAATCTGCTCTTCCTTAAATTATCATTTCACTTTAATTTCTGAGATGATTATTTTTGCTTGAATTTCATTACTGAGTAATGAAATTCAGTAATGAAATTCAGGCAAATCAGTAGTTGACACAACTAGTCATCCTGTCCTTTGCCTCCACTGTCCTCTCCTCTTTTCTTTAGTCTTTGCTTATTTTCACTTCAGCATGAGCTCCAGAGCTGGCTCTGCTGGTTTCAGTTGTTCACTTCACTATTTACAACACATAAATTGAAGTCTGTAGTAATCTCTAACTCCTAGTTATACAGCAGACAAGGGTTATGAGTGGTTTTATTTGCTCTTATTGATTTTGTGGAAAGAACTGGATTTAGGTGGCTATAATTATGCTATGGGAAATTAGAAGCCCTTTTATTATTATGTAAGAATCATTTAACAAGACTCACCTTGTTTCTACCTTTATTTTTTTTTTTTTGTCTTTTTCCGTGTCCGGCAACGGTCCGCAACCCTCAGTGTCGCCCCCGTACCGGACCGGGACCGGCAACGGGATTGCAACCCTCGGTGCTGCCCCCGCGCCTCGCTCAGCCAGTGAGCGGGAACCGGTCTGTATGTGGGATCCGAACCCTCGACGGGAAGCGCCGCCGCGCTTCCCAAGCGGCGCACTAGCGCGGTGCGCCACCGGGCCGGCCCTGTTTCTACCTTTAGGAGAAAAAAATCACAAGCTTTTCCATCCTGTAACTTCCAAAAACTGTCATCAAACGATTTTTTTTTTATTAATAAAAAGGGAAGAGGAATAATAGTATCTTTGTAATGTTTCTGTTCATTCAGAATCTATTAAGTTTTCACCTGAATTATACTCTAACCAGCCAATTAAATTGAAAGCAAAGTTAGTAAAGAAAACAAGTTATGGAATAAGGCATTTACGAGAGAAAAATGATAACAAATTGACTGGAAAGTTAGAAAAGCTGATAGCATTGATGTTTTAAAATTTCCTATATTGCTTTGTAATTCAGGCTTAATCTAACTTCTTTAAGGTGCTTTATTATTCATAAATCATTTTCACATATGTTATTTAAATCTTCTAACAATTGTTAGGAGGAAGCCACAGCCTAGAGGTTTAAGATGACTTGCTAGGATCACATAAGGCAGAAAATGGCTGAGCTGGAAATCAAAACCATGCTCTTCCTACAATACTATGTGCCACTGTGTCTCCTAAGCAGTTAGGTTCATTATTATGAAATTCTAATAATAGACAATGTAGACTTATGATGATGACATAAATTTCTTTTATAATAACATTTTCATTATACCATTCAAATATCTAGTATAAATATAAAAAACAAAGCTAATACTGATTTTCTTGTAACTATCCAGATTTTTAAAAAAGACTTGTTTCAGGGCCAGCCCGTGGCTCACTTGGGAGAGTATAGTGCTGATAACACCAAGGCCACGGGTTCAGATCCCTATATAGGGATGGCCAGTTAGCTCACTTTGGAGAGTGTGGTGCTGACAATACCAAGTCAGGGTTAAGATCCCCTTACCAGCCATCTTTAAAAAAAACAAAACTTGTTTCAAATTGCATAACACAATGATTAAAAATTATTTGTCCTTCCCAAAATAAGAAATGATCCAAATCTGTAAGAGTTCCAAAACTTTTTTCCTGATGTAAAGAAGGTAAAGGAAAACATGTACACTTTAGTAAACATCACAAATAAAAATATAGAAACAGTCCACATACTAAATAGAGAGAAAATTACCTTGATATTTCCCTAAGATAAACAGTCTGCATGGCTTTCTTCAAATGAGGTTCAATATTTCTCCATAGTTTGCGAGTATCACGTTCACTTGCTACCCCACAGGGGAGAAAATTTCAATAATTTAGATTTTATAAAATTTTTTCTCAAAAGAATATTAATAAGCAAAATTATATAGTTACCTTCTCCTTTAACCACAGGTTCACAATATTTAGGAAAATTAAGTACTGCCTGTAAATAAAGAAAAAAAGAAGAAAAAAAGGACTGATCTATCAAAATTAGAAATTTATTTTTCAAGTAAAATTTTTATTACTATTCAGGCAATTTTATTTAAACACATTGCTCAAGTAAAATGTAGTTATAGCTTATTACTACAACAATAAAACAGCAAAAATATCAATAATGGTAGCACAACAACATATAAAGTATGCTTTGATTGGCTAAATCGTACCTAATATATTAGCCTCTGAATATAAAATAACATAACAAAGTATAATTGGTACTTTTAGGTCTCAGTTATGTCACATTGGATCATAAAACATGTAATAAAAAAACCTCAAGCCCAAAGAAATAACTGTTATTTTCCAAGGTCTGAACATTCTCATAAGTTAACCGTCACCCTGTTCAGCAGATGACTCAAAGTATTTGGACTTGGAGCACCACCTGAGATTGTCACCAAGGCAAGTTACCAGCACCATCCCAGGCATACTAAATCAGAATCTCTAAGGATTATACCTGGGAATCTATGTTTTAACCGTCTCTCTAGAAATTCTATGTATTCTAAAGTCCGAGAGGCACAAACGAGCTAATTATAACTACTGAGTAGCTTTCCATGAATGAACACTAGAATTCTAGGTAATTCAAACAAAGCGGTGAAGACATACTGCTGCTCTTTATCAATATTAATTTGGTCCCAAGTATTTCACATTGAAATAATTCAATAATGAAGCCCAGAGAAAAGATGTACATAATGTAACTATATATTCTTAAATTAAGAGGATAACAGAGAACTGAGAACCAAATACTTGAATCAGTTTTTCCTATTCTATTTCATAAAAAGCAACAGTTCTTTTTTTTTTTTTTTTTGTTAAATTTTTATTTTGTCAATATACACTGTATATGATTATTATGGCCCATCACCGACACCTCCCTCCCACCTCGCTCTCTCCCCTCCCCCCCAAGAATGTCCTTTCCGTTTGCTTGTTGTAACACCTTCATGAAAGTATAGTTATATCTTCTTCCCCACCCCCACCCCCGTTTTTTTTTGTGTGTGTGTGTGTATGTGGGTGAATTAATTTGTTTGTTTGTTTGTTTGTT
>NW_007726264.1:60571-89461 GCF_000696425.1 Galeopterus variegatus | reverse complement strand
CCTGCCGGGCCCGCAAGGTATGTGTGTTCTGCACCTCACTATCAGGGCGTTTTCCCACTCTATGTGCAGTAGGTGGGGCTGTTGAGCCTTGCAAAGGGGTCCGCAGGGCGTGTAATTTTTTTTTTGAGACTCCGCCTCCTTTTGCCAGACCCCTCCCCACTCTGTGCGCTCAGTATAGGGCTGAGGCGTGTCTTCTACAATCCTCCTCTATCAGCTGGAACATCAAAGCTGTGCCCTGCCCTGCCCTGCCCAGGAGGAGTTTCAATTGTCTTGTGGGGACACTTTGAGTGCTTTTGTGGCCCTGGCTAAGGCCTCCTATGGTTCTCTCACTTTCCTCCCGGTGCTGCGGCTATCTGTGTAGTAAAGTTATCTCCAACTCCAGGGTGTGAGCTCCTCGGGGGAGGGTCCCACAGCACACAGTTCTTCTTTGGATCCCCCCAGCACGGGTCAACCCAGGCGCCCTCCGGGAGTGCTCTCCGGCAACTTCAATCCAGCTCCAGAGCGCCCTGGGCTCCCCTCTCCCAACCAGAAATCAGTTTGGGTTTCTTCCGAACTGATGGCCACAGAGATGGTCTCTGCCTCCCGGAAACAGGGAGTTTACCTGGGGCCGAAGCCCAGGGTGTGGTGGAGTGACAGTCTGGGCGGGCTCCACTTCCCAGCCCTCTCGACACTGGCCGGGGGCTCCCCCCGCCACCAGCCCCATCAGAGATCCGCGGGGGGAGGGGGATTGTAGGCCGGTCCACAGGCCCCGGGGGGCCCCGCATCGAGGTACGCAAGTGGCCTATCTCAGTGAGGAGCCGCGCCAAGCCAAGGGGCTGTCTCCGCCCCCACCCGAGAAAATGGAGGCAGTGCTGTTGCCGTGGCCTAGCCTGCTTTTAAGTGTATAGTTTACTCTTAACTAGTTGCATTAATGAAAAGGGTGAGGGGAAGGACAGAGGCATAACTCTATTATGAAATGACTATTTGTTCAATGAATACTTGGGCTAATAACAGTAACAGAAGCATGGGGCTGGCCCGGTGGCGCACTGCTACAGTGCGCCACTTGGGAGTGTGGCGGCGCTCCCGCCGAGGGTTCGGATCCCACATACAGACCGGCCGCTCACTGGCTGAGCGAGGTGCGGGCGCAGCGCCGAGGGTTGCGATCCCGTTGCCGGTCCCAGTCCGGTATGGGTGCGACACTGAGGGTTGCGATCCATTGCCGGTCACGAAAAAAGACAAAAAGGAAAAGAAAAAACAGTAACAGAAGCAGCATAATGATCAAGTGCTAATTATGGCCACCTGTTATTTCATTTATTCCAGACAACTGCACTTTTATTATGCCCATTTGGCAGCTGAAAAAAACAGAAGCAAAGTATAATCTGCCTATGGATACAGAGATTCTGTTGCCTGAATTTTTTTTTTTTTTTTTTGGCCGCTGACCAGTATGGGGATTCAAACCCATGACCTTGGTGTCATAAGGCTGTGTTCTAACCAACTGACCTCCACTGCATGAATTTATGATTGTGGATCTACGAGATGATCTGGGAATTTATTTCTAGGTCAGTAAGAATGTCATCTTATCAAGACCTATCTCAGGTGCAACAAAATATTTCCCTTATTTTGAAAAACAAAACCCAAAAAGCCTTGCATTACTTTAAGAGGCAAAAAAATCTATTTTAAATACTGAGTATGTTGCAAAAGGTAGGACAAGCAAATTAAGAAGCTTTCCAACTTTTCTTCAGTAGCTTTTTCAGCAAGGCTTCATTACTGTATTTGAAATTATTTGTTAGAATATAATCTGATACATGTATATTGTAGTAAGCAGAAATCTAAGATAGCTCCCAAGACTTCAGCCTCTGGCATACACACGCCTTCTCCCAGTCATTCAATCAAACACTAATTTAAGTACTGCTGCAAAGGGATTTTGCAGATGCAATGAAGGTCCCAAAGACTATGCTATTTATGGGAGAGTTAAAATAGAGAGATTATCGGGCCGGCCCGTGGCTCACTCAGGAGAGTGTGGTGTTGATAACACCAAGGCCCCGGGTTCGGATCCCATATAGGGATGGCCGGTTCGCTCACTGGCTGAGCGTGGTGCTGACAACACCAAGTCAAGGGTTAAGAGCCCCTTACCAGCCATCTTAAAAAAAAAAAAAAGAGAGAGAGATTATCAGGGGGGTCTGATTTAATCTCATGAGCCCTTTAAAAGCAGAAAGTTTTCTCTGACTGGTCACAGAAGTAGTCAGAGATTTGGTATATAAGAAGGATTCTACATGCCCTTGCTGGCTTGTAGAAGGAGAGGGCCACAGGACAAAGAATGCCACTGCCTTTAGGAGGCCTGAGAGAGACTCTCAGTGGACAGCCAGAAAGGCCCCAGGACCTACTTCCAACAGCCAAAAGGAACTGAATTCTGTCAGCAATTCAAAAGAGCTTGGAAGCAGATTCTTCCCCAGAGCCTTATGATAAGAATTCACTTTAGCCAAAACTTTGATTTCAGCCTTGTCATACCCTGAGTGGAGAAGCCAACAACACAGTGCCTGGATTTCTGACCTACAGAACTGTGAGCTAATAAACAGGTGTTGTTTTAAGCCTCTACATTTGTGGTAATTTCTTACATAGCAATAGAAAACTAATACACACACTGAAGTATAAATATAAAAACATTCCACAGCTAAGTAGACATAATTTCTGAATTGTTTTGCCTTTTTAGAATATCTACATTCTAGTTTCTCAACAATGGAAGAATAAGAATCATAACAAAGAACATGTGCAATAACATTAATTTACAGGAATTTTCAACAAGCAACAATGACTATCTATGTGCCAGATCTTACTATTCTAAATGCTCAACATGCATCAACTCATTTAATCCTCCAAAGGCTCCTATGATATGGGCATTACTATTATCCCCATTTTATAGATTGTTGCTTTGCCTCCCACAGATTTGTCACCCCTTTTCCCCTGGGTGACAGAGCTGCCAAAGATTACTCAAAGCCCATCTCTTCTGAGCAGTAAGAAGCCCCCAAAAGGGGTTAATCTCCTGGAACTCTCAAGATAAAGGCATTCCTTCCATTTGGGAAATTAACCACGAATTGGGGTTCTCTTTCTGCATTTATTCTCCAGACCAGGAAGTTCCAGGAAGAGAACACTGGCGGGGTTTTTGCTAAGTATAGTTTAACAAGTTTAACAATAGAAGCTGGTAACATTCAGTAAGGTGACATTCTATAATGCAATTTAATTTGATCCTCTAACAAAAGCTTGATTTTAGCAAACATTCTCTTCTTACAGCAATTTCCCAGTATCTTTACATATCAATCAGTAACCTGTCTGTCTCTGAGTCAGCAACCTTGCTGTTACAATTCTTTATCTTACAACGGAGACTGTAGCCTGGGGAAAATTTCCTGTCCTTTGCAAGGTCAATATTTGACACTGCAAGGCTTTGGAAAACCAGGCCCTGTGAAGTATATTTGCTTTATGTATACTTCACAACAGATGAGTTAAATTATGCTTCAAATCTCCTTCTGTGACTAGCCAGAGAAAACTCTGCTTTCAAAGGGATCATGAGATTAGGTGAGACCTGCCCTGATAATCACCCTATCTTAAAATAGATATCCTGAAGCCAGATTTATATAAAAAAAATTAAGTTGAACTCTGATGGAGATATTTACAAAGTTTCAAAGTACTTCCCCACCAAATACATATTAATTTACAAAGGAAAAAAGATACCATCTTAGTCAAAGACCAAAGTGAACATCAACAATAATGGGATAAATTGAAATCCTGTGCCTCCTCATAGGAGCAATGAGAACAACACAGAACATTTCTGTGATATTCCTGTCAGATGCATTACCTGAATCTAATCATGAGCAAACTTTAGAAAAATGCAAATTGAAGGAGATTCTATAAAACTGGCTGTAATCTTCAAAGATCTCAAGGTCATGAAAGTCAAACTGAGGAACTTTTCCAGATGAGGGAAAATTCAAGAGACACGACAACTAAATACAATACCTAAATCTGAACTAGATTCTTTTGCCCCAAAAGACATTATTGGAACAACTGACAAATTTTGAATAGGGTCCAAGGATCAGACTGTAGTAATGAATCAATTTTCTAATTTTGGTTGCTTTACTGTGGTTATGTAGGAGCATGTCTTTGTACGAATCCCACACTAAAGTATTCAGAAACTTTAGTTTAATTTAGTTTCTAAACTCCCAAATGGTTTTGGGAGAAGGGGGGGTGGGGCGCATCTTTTCAATGTACTTGTAATTTTTCTGTAAGTTACAAATTGCTTCTAAATTTTAAAATGAATTTTTAAAATCATTTAATACTTTCGTTATCTTGTAAATATAGCATCTAATATAAGATAATTAGAGCAAACTATTAACATATCAGTACCACTGAATATGGTTGTGACACAAAAAGAATTCTTAACTATTCAAGGCAATGAATAAAGGCACCCTATAAAGGCCTGAGAAGGCTGGCTTAAATGCTCCTTTGTGCTTATTCCATGTCTAATGAAGACCATGTGACTTCTTAGAATATGTCACAGCCACATTTAATATGAATGAATATCTCAAATAAAATGTTGAGTAAAAGCAGACAGATAAAAAAGAATATATATTGTATGTTTCCATTTATATAAAGTTCAAAAACAACCAAAACTATTCTTTGATGTTAGAAGTCAGAATAGTGATTACCTCTGGGGAGAAAAGTAGTAGAGACTGGGAGAAAGCATGAAGTAGGCTCCTGGAATGCTGGTAATTTTCCACTTTTTGACCTAGATTATATCTCCACATGCGTTTTCATTTTGTGATAATTCACAGATATATACCCTTATGGACTATATGCTTTTCTATATGTATATTATACTTTAATCAAAAAATTAAGAAAAAAGAAAAGAAAAACAAATCTAATTAGATTATTTCCCCTAATTAGAGACTGCTTCTTCCTTAAGTTGCCTTGGCCAAACAACAGCTCTTCTCTCTATGGAAAAGACATGCTCATCCATAAAGCAAACTGTACGAGGATATAAAAGATTGATGAAGGACATCCTCTCACCTGCTTTCTGGTGAATCAAATCTGGCAACCAACAGAATGACAGCTGTTCTGTGAAATCAGCCCTCAAACCTCACATTTCTTTATGTACATATGATTTTAATATATGACAGAAAACTGCAGCAGATACCAGTAGTTCCCATACTTGGGTTCTGGTTAAAGTTCCAGAAGATAGTAAGATCTTAATATACCTTTAAGCCCATGAACTTTTGCTTAGCAGAGGAAGTAAGAGAACTAAAATTAATTGATCCCCAACAGGTCTGAGGCATTTTACAAGTGTTCCCTCTTTCTGCCTTCACAAAATTCCTTTGAGGTAGGTATCATACCTACTTAACAGATGAGAAAACTCAAATTCAGAAGGGTAAGTAAATTCCCCAAGATCACACAGCTGGTTAATGACAAAACTTGTGTTTCTTCATATGTAAAATGAGGATTTGTAATATTACCTTCCTTCATAGGGTTGTTGTAAGAATTAACTGAGTTAATATTGGCAAAGGGCTCCGAATAGTGCCCAGCACACGGTAAGTACTCAATAAAGACTGGCTATTATTTAAGAGAGAGTGTAGTAGAGTGCTTATGAGCACATGCTCTGGAGCCAGACTACATGATTCTTTATTCACAAAAGTTTACAATCTTATTCATTTCAGTTCTCTGGGACTATTTTTCCCCATCATACAACAATATGTTAAATAAAATAGCCAGTATGTACAGAAACACATTATTGTATATTCCTTATGAGCCTACTGATGGCTGGAAGTCAGATTTACAACCATTTCAGATCTGTGACAATTTCTTCCTCATCAAAAGAAAAAAAGGCTTTAAAATCCGTTAAAAAATTTGAGATCTGAGAATGTCATGATGCCATCTGAAGTAGTCAGAGATTACCTTGGGCTGGTCAGCTGCATGGGAGATGGCTGAGTTATGTGTGAGGTAGCAGAAGTCTATCTGTACTTTGAGCAGCTTCTCTGTGCCAGCTCCCTTTGCTGTCCTGCTGCCCAGTACTTGCTCCTGCTCTTCAAACATCCATGGAGCCATCTGCCTAGTCCCATACTCAAAATTAGATTAAAACTTCTATTCTCTTGGAATTGCTAGGTCCTAACTATATAAAAAGCAGCTGTATTATTTAAAATAATTCACAAAAAGTCAATGATCCTCCCAGAAATTATTTGTACTTTAAAAGGAGAATATTTACTCAAATGAATTAGTGTTATCCATAATATCACCTCATGTCTTTATATATACTGTTTACAAACACTTCAATACAGATCATCTCATTTATACTCATAAAAATCATCTGAGGTAAGTATTCTTGATCCAACTTTAGAAATGAGGAAACTGACGTCCAGAAAGTTAAGTGTCATACCCAACATGAAACAGCTGGTAACCAGCAGAGCTATTTTAATATTAAGTCCTCTCCTCATTCTACCATTTATACTTCAATTACTTTGGCACCCTCTTCTTAGTCACTAAGCTAATAGCCACTGCCACTAGCCACAGGGCCAAACAAAACAAAACAAAACAAACAACAAAAAGCAGGCATTGCAGTCTAAATTTGGCATTGCAGTCTAAAAGACTACTAAGCTCTAGCTAAGCAATTTATTTTTCTCTTAGTAATTTCTAAGAAACTCTGATATTTTGGGGGAGAAAAGCTTTGAAATACATAAATTTAATGTGTAACACATTTAAAAAATCATGTAAAACTATCTAAAGTTTAGCAAATGAACTATTCTGTTAGGTATTATATGAGTATAAAAACAACCTCTTCAACTGAACTTTTTCAAAATTGTAAGTATTGTTTTTTAGGAATATCATAAGGATTATCAGAGAAAACAAATCTAAATAAACATTCAAAGTAGTGCTCCTGTCTTGTGTCTTTTTCAGACAATTTATTAAACTTTTAAGTATGCCACTTACAAACTTTGAAACAAACAGTATCCTTTTGAAGAAAAAAGGAAAATAAATATCTTTATTCTCCTATGTTTGACATATGGAAAAAAAACAAGAACATTATGCTATTTTTTTTCCCAATGCTTAAATATATTTATTAGTATTACTAGTAGTAGACTTAAACCATACTTCAAGTTTATGAATATTTAAAAAAAAATAGTTGTAACCCCAACCCTAATTAAAATCATTCCTCAGTGAAACCCAAAGGACTTAGTCCTTAAACACACATTTTCTCCCTTTAAATTTCTTTCCCTACAAACATTTCCCCTAAATAATTTTCCTTCTTGTACTTTATAATCTACTTTGAAATGGCTGCCAGTACGGATTCCCACAGAATTCAAGTGCTAAGGAGTGGTAACTGCAAGTTATTTCCTAGGGAAGACAGAGGAGTAATATTTGTTCCTGTCTCCATCTCACCCAGGTGCCTTTCACTGACCCTCTCTCCTTTCTGTAAGTCCCTTCTGTTGTCTTTTCCCTTGGGTACCAGGGATCCTAAGGCATTCAGCTCCTGGAAGGATGTTAATGATGAGCATAAACTAGAATAATTTGGTTTGTTCTTTTTTTCCCAACAGAGAAGATGCTTGAAATCTACATGTCAATCAGAAGAGCCCTGAAATCTAAAACTTCCATAGACATATTAAAGATGAACACAATTTTCAAGGGCCATCTTTTCCTATGTTCTGTCTCAAACACACATTGAAACACACACTGACTCCCTCTAACAAACTTTGTTGTTTTTTTTAAAGTTGTATTTATTTTTTGCAGGTGGCCTGTATGGGGATCTGAACCCTTGACCTTGGTGTTACAAGGCTGTGCTCTAACCAACTGAGCTAACCGGCCAGCCAAGACTCTGTTACATTGAAAATAACTGTTTTCTGGTCTTAAATATATTACTATTTTCTGTTACATAGAGATAAGATCTTAAGTATCAAGTGAAGATTTCTAAAAGGAAAACCAGATATTCTTGCCTCCTTCCTTTTACATCACCATAATTAAAGTAAAAAGGTCAAAGAAAAATTAAACATGATCATTCTCCAAACTGCCTGTGGAAAATAAACAGCTATTCTAATCTTTAAAAAAAATTTTTAAAAACCCACCTTTTTTACAAAGAGTACTAGATCAAGGTCAGTGACTAATGAAAGACCTGTAATTAAAGCTTCTGACCATACTCAAATCCACCTAGATTCTAGACCACAACCACTATATACATAAAACCTAAAAGAAACCTCTTACAAAAAATTAACAAAGCAATATAAAATTGCTTAAGTTTTTAAGCCTCTTTTCTGTTGTTCTTCATTTTGATTTTAATGGAGTTCTACATTTTCTGCAATTAGAAAAAAGAAAAAAAGGAAAAAAAAATGCCATACCCCTAAAGAAGAGTGAAAAGACATAACTAAAGATAAACAAAAGTTTTCTGACCAGGTCAAAGTGTGCACTGACCCACAGACATCTACCTATCCTATATTAGCCTCAAAAGGCCATATCCAAACTTCCAGAATAAATTTTCAGCTTCAGGTCTATCTCACATCATTTCTACATGGAAAAATATTAAAAGATATATATACTTATTTAAAGCAAAATGCTCACTCACCAGATGTCTGAGCTCTTTCAAATCTCGACAAACAGTGTAGAAAACTCCAAGAAGAATATTAATGTAGGCGGCATAGAAATCAGCTGAATATTCTGGAGGATGATCGTGGGACAGGATCTTTTGAAGGTTCCCTGTTCACAGGACACAAATGAACTTACGATGATTAACACAGCACCCTCATTGTATCTTCTAGCATTTTATAACAAAGGTTTAAAAATATATAAATACCCAGGCCACGCAATAACTAAGGAATAATAAAACTGTTACAAGATAAGAATAGAAATGTGATTTTGAGATTGTTGTGTCTTTCCCTGAACTTGTTAAGACAAGTAACAGACATGATGTTGATGAGGGAGGAAAGGGAGAGAGGAAAGAGGAATTAGTAAAGGGACAAGAAAATCAACTACATTCTACATTGATGAATTGAAAGTAAAAAAAAAAAAAAAAAAAAAGAAATGGGATTTTTTGATATAAGAAATTTATATTTGGTCTTCATCCCTGGTTCCTGGCACAGAGCTTAATTTCCTGACTGATAGGGGTGAGAGGAGCATCTTCTGCTGTTCATAAGTTCCTTTCAGCCATACCTGAATGACTCTTGGTGGGCCCTTAGATAGCTTCAGGATGGAGATTGGTTGCCAAAGGAACCAACTATGTGATTAGATGCCCCATCCCCCAACCTCCAGGGAGAGGAGAAAGGCTGGAGATTGACTTCATCACCAATTGCCGATGATTTAATCAATCATGCCCATATAACAGAACCTCCATAAAAACCCCTAAATAATGAGGTTCAGAGAACTTCCAGGTTGGTGAAAGCATCCAGATGCCAGGAGGGTGGCATACCCCAACTGCAAGGAGACAGTAGCTACTGTGCTTGGGATCCTTCTGGACTTCATCCTATGTCTATCTTCATCTGGTTATTCATTTGTACATTTTATATCCTTTATGATAAACTGATATTAAAACACATTTCTGAGTTCTGTCAGCCATTCTGGCAAATTATCTAACCTGAGGAGGGATCTTGGGAATCCCCAATTTATATCCAGTTTTCAGAAGTACAGGTGGTAACTTGGGACTTGCAACTGGTGTCTAAGGTGAAAACAGTCTTGTCGGAGGGATGGAACCCTTAATCTGTGTGGTCTGTAGTAACTCCTTATAGTTAGTATCAGAATTGAATTGAATTGCAGGACACCATTTTGTGTCTGGACAATTAGAAAACTGGCTGTTGCGTGGAGAAATAAAATGTACACATTTGGTGTCAGAAGTGTTCTGAGTAGAAACAATTAAGAAGAATACAAATTTTGAAAATAAAGTTTAAAAAATTACAAATTTAATGTTCTAAAAAAGAATTACTAAATGCTGTTTAAGACATCTAAAGAAAATCTCAAGAACCTCATTACTGGCAAAATCAATAAAAGTGAAAAGTAATATGGATTCTAGTTTATTTTTCTGCCTATTAAGTCAGTTAGCTAGAAAAAAAAAAGAGGGGTAGTACACAAACTACTACCAAATCAGAAAACATTCTTCATTTTTTATAAAATGAAAAGAATCCATTAAATTTTTTTATGATAATCACCACTCAATCCCAATCCTTACTTTGTCATTCCCTTTTTATAAAATGTTTTCTTACTACAACTTTGGTATCTCTTATTTCTCTTCTATTATGTCTCAAACTCTTCATACAATATCACTTTTAGAGTGTTAACCTTATATTTTATCCTGCTATAAATTTTGTATTGTAGAAGCAAAATTTAAAAAAAGAGAAACAACCATCTATTATTCAAAATTTCCAGTTATAGTACATGAATCCATTCCTCATACATTCCTTACTGGAATATCCTCTGAGTTCTTGGTGCAATGGTCTCCTTAGACTTCTCAGTTAAGAGTTCTTTGAATATGAGTAGTAGTTTAAACCTAGTTCCAGAAGGTTCAAGTCTTTTGCAGTTATTACAGGTAAAAGCTCTTCTAGGATGCTCTGATCCCATCAATTACCTTTTGTTTAAGGTTCCCATTAAATAAGCATTTTTATCCATGCCATTTAACATCAGCTCTTGATTTTAACCGCTCATTTGTTCTTGATAATTTGTTAGTCATAGGTGTAAGATCAAACAATACATATGGACTATCAATGCAAATTTATAAACAGAAGTTTAGAAATAGCCATATTAAGTGGGTATTTTAAACATAGCCGTTGACAAAAAAACATTTTCAAATCCTACTTTTACGCTGAAAATATTATCCTCAAGGGATACTTGATGGGAGACTATTGTTGGATCTGTATTTTTATATCAAAACCACTGAAAAAAATACATAAAGGCAAAATGTCACTGTGAAGTCTATGTACTTTTTTACGCTGAAAATATTATCCTCAAGGGATACTTGATGGGAGACTATTGTTGGATCTGTATTTTTATATCAAAACCACTGAAAAAAATACATAAAGGCAAAATGTCACTGTGAAGTCTATGTACTTTTTTACGCTGAAAATATTATCCTCAAGGGATACTTGATGGGAGACTATTGTTGGATCTGTATTTTTATATCAAAACCACTGAAAAAAAATACATAAAGGCAAAACGTCACTATGAAGTCTATGTACTTTTACTATCTAATAGCTACTTTAAATATAAGGTCACTAAAGGGTTGCGATCCTGTTGCCGGTCCCCAGTCCGGTACGGGGGCAACACTGAGGGTTGCGATCCGTTGCCAGACACGGAAAAAAGACAAAATAATAAAAAAATAAATAAATAAATATAAGGTCACTAAAGGGTTGCGATCCTGTTGCCGGTCCCCAGTCCGGTACGGGGGCAACACTGAGGGTTGCGATCCGTTGCCAGACACGGAAAAAAGACAAAAAAATAAAAAAATAAATAAATAAATATAAGGTCACTAAATTTTTTTAAACTATGCATGGGAAAATACTTGATATACTTAAAATTTCTAAAAGGTACCTTAAAACATAGAAACAAAGATATTTATATACAAAAACCACCAAATAACTGCATGGGTGGAAGAAAAGAGGAAGGGAAGGAGGGAGGGGATGGATAAATAGACAAACATTTGTAGGCAAAAAAGATGGTCTACAAATTTATGGATGAGAATACTGGAAAATGTTTGAGTCTCTAGCTCAGACTACAATCCTGAGCGCCCCATGAACATCTGTATCTAGATACTCCTTAAAGGTAACCCTCACTATCCTGTAAATAAGTTGATTAGATATTACCACTGGCCCATTTCAGCCCTAATAAAAGTCTTAAAAAAAGAATCAGAACTCTCATTGCATTGCTGTAAAACTAGCCCACCTGCTTGGTTACAGACTCCAGACAAAATTTCAGAGTACAATTCTACATTAAACAAGTCATGCCAGCTTTAATAGACTAGGACTATTCATACTCATGAAAAAAATCCCATCTCTAACAGAAAACAGTGAACCACCAGGTAGTAAATCAAATGGAAGAGTAGCCCTTTGACTGGTCTCCTGGTGTCTTAGAAGTTCACTATTGAAGTATGGTCTAATGCACAAAGAAGAATCTTTCCTAATTTGGAGACGTACTTCTGCTTCCAGTTGTGAGGAAGTAAGAGGATCCAGAAATACTCTCCTGTAATAAACAATTGAAAACTGGACAGAATATGGAAAACAACTGTCTTCAGACATTGCACAGCAGGCAGTAAAGGACTGTGATACCTGAGAAAAGGTAAACAAATGAGGTGAGTCTTACCATCTGACAGGCTTTCCAACTAATGGTAATTTTAAGACTGTGGTGTAAGGAGAGTTCCAAAAGGAGTCCATTAATCTGAGTTGAGGAGACAGAGGCCGGAGTAGAGGCAGCTAAGGCAGCTAGAATTTCTATGGCAGAGTGAGAACCTGAGGCAAGGGAGCTATGCAGAAAAAGAGCTCCAGAAATCTGCACAGGCGTTCCCCTCAGGACTTGAATACCAATCTGTGTATGCATAGGGTACAACCTCATAAGGTCAAGCAAGCACAATATCCAGGAAAAAAATAATTATCGGAGAGCTGTAAGTCAAACAATTCCCAAGGGAATTCCCACAGGGTTATGAATTGTTTATGTTGCCACCAGTCAGAATGCAGAGATAATGCTGAATACAGGGTTGTGTTTCAGAAACAAGAGCTAAAATTATCCCTGGAATAAAGATTACTCTAGATTCTCTCTCCAAAAAGCTTAAAAACAGCCTCAAAAGGGTCAATATATCTCAAAGTAATTATAAATGCTTACCAGGAAAAAGTCTAATGCACAACAAAAAACCACAATGTTTGTAATTCAATCAAAAGTTACTAGACACATGAAGAAACATAATAGATACCCCAAATAGGGATAAATTAATCAATAGAAACAAATCCAAAAGGAAAGAGGAAATAGAATTCATAGATAAGAACACTAAAACAACTAGTATAAATATGTTCACAAGGATATAAAGGAAAACAAAAGAATAATGAGATCAGTAATAAAAAAATTCCACAGGATGAGATTAAGTGCAAAGTAGACACCTGTAGGTCAGTCAACTTAAAGACACAGAAACAAAAACTAACCTAAATAAAACACAGGGAAAATAAAATTTTAAATTTCAATAAATAGAGGCTTTCAGGGGGACCATATCAAGTGATCTAAAAAACATACAATGCAGTCCCAAGGTGAAAAAAGGAGGGGGGAAGGGGAGATAAAATATTTGAAGAAATAATGGCTGAAATTTTTCCCAAAGTTGATGAAACTATATACTAACAGATCGAAGAAGCTCAACAAATCCCAAGCAGAATAAACAATAAAACACATTTTCTTTCTTGATTTTTCATTTCTTTAAAGCCAAAATAGTAATATTATGGGTTTTATAATAAATAATATGGGATTTATAACAAATGAAGAAGTACAATGTAGGACAACAATAGCACATAGGCTGTGAAACAGGAAATTATGTCACTGAAATTTTCAGATTATTTGTTATAAGAGCATAACTTAGGGCCGGCCCGGTGGCTCACTGCTATAGTGCGCCGCTTGGGAAGCGCGGCGGCGCTCCCGCCCGAGGGTTCGGATCCCACATACAGACCAGTTCCCGCTCACTGGCTGAGCGAGGCACGGGAGCCACACTGAGGGTTGCAATCCCGTTGCCAGTCCTGGTCCGGTACGGGGGCGACACTGAGGGTTGCGATCCATTGCCGGACAGGGAAAAAAAAAAAAAAAAATTTTCGCAAGGGAAAAAAAAAAAAAAAAATTTTCGCAAGGGAAAAAAAAAAAAAAAAATTTTCGCAAGGGAAAAAAAAAAAAAAAAATTTTCGCAAGGGAAAAAAAAAAAAAAAAATTTTCGCAAGGGAAAAAAAAAAAAAAAAATTTTCGCAAGGGAAAAAAAAAAAAAAAAATTTTCGCAAGGGAAAAAAAAAAAAAAAAAAAAAAAAAAAAAAAAAAAAAGACAAGTAGTCTGCACGTGGTAACAACCAGAAAACAAAACTTCCAAATTAGGCCCCTAGCCATAACTGCTGAGAAGAGAGGTGTCCTTAACATCAGATACCATATTCCTAAAGATGACATAGGTATCAAGTTGTTACAATTGGATAACATTCACCACTAAGATCATCCCCTGGTTCCATGCTTAGTTAGTTACTCTAACCATAATTTGGCTTATCAATCAATGTTTCCTTTTTGAATGGTTTTTTGGTCTAATTATAGTGTTCTGGCTTAAAAAAAAAAAACACTTTGATATGTAAAAGAATCTAAAATTTAATAGTCAGATTTAACTTTGCCCGATGTTACATACTTTTTGAAAATCTACAACTCTCTAAACTTAGGAATATCACTTTTTGTCCTGAAACTCTATCTATGCTGCTTTATATTAGTACTTCTAAATTTTTCAAATCATATTCTACAATCAATTACATCATACTTTAATTCAACTCACTAATATGCAGAAAACCACTACTTTTTAGAATCATCTTAGATTCTAAATGTTTTTTCAGTGCTTAAACCTAAAATGGGTAACAAAAACATTTAACTATGAACAGTGATAAGATAGGTACAAAGTTTTTTTTAATGAAATCTTTTGATTTATCCATTTTCTTCCTACCCTTTTCTCTTTATTTTGTGATTTTCATGGATGATCAGCTATTGAAATAAGGACTATCTATTTTGGGTTCCTTTTTAAAATCTCAATTAATTAGCTAAGGCAGGAGGTGTTGTGGACTGTTGTTCTTGTGAAAACAGGCAGAAAATGCGTTGATCTTAACAATGAATGTTTACAGCTGATTTGTTCACAGGGATAGTGTTAATGAGGTCGAGGTCATGGGATGCTATATTTTCGCTGCCTGCTAACCATCTTATGTTACAGTTAAAAATCTTTGAATCAGAAGTGTCACCTTTGTATGGTGACAGCCCAGTATTATCTACAAAACTATGTGCAACAGAAAAAGCTATTGTTTCTTCCAAAGACAAAAATCATCAGGATGTATGAAATTTAAGATTAAGTACAACCCCCAAGAACATAAGAAACACAGGGCAAGCAGTTCGGTACTATAAGAGTTACAATAATGAAAAATGAGATTTACAAAGTCAAAAGATACATTCCGCGTGGTACTTAATCCAAGTATACGGTAAATAAAGATTTCAATACAACTTTAATATTTTGCCAATCTATTCTGATTCTTATTCACATGAATGTTTTTTTTTTGTTTGTTTGTTTTTTGTCTTTTTTCGTGTCAGGCAACGGACTGCAACCCTCAGTGTTGCCCCCGTACCGGACCGGGACCAGCAACGGGATCGCAACCCTTGGCGCTGCGCCCGCACCTCACTCAGCCAGTGAGCGGGAACCGGTCTGTATGTGGGATCCGAACCCTCGGCGGGAGCGCCGCCATGCTCCCAAGCGGCGCACTGTAGCAGTGCGCCACCGGGCCGGCCCTCACATGAATGTTATAATCACAATATATATATACATCTAAACATACTGACTAAAAAATCAAGAAAATACATAATTAGCATAAATATATGAGCACAGCTTATCCACAAAAACTTGGTCATTATATGAGAATAGCCTCAAACTAAAACTTCTGTAGATGGAGAAATATAAACAACATTGTATGTGAGATGACAGCAAACTTAATAGTTTAAGGTATCAAAGTACTATTCCAATGTGAACATGCTAGCTTAATCTTTCAAACAATAAAAACTATTTTACTGAATATCATTGCCAAAACAATGTTTTAAAATTTACCTATGCTATAATCAGGGAAATATAAGACAAAGGGCTCAAAGCATCCAGTATTTGAACGAAACTTTTCCCAAACAATTTCACTGAGAAAGATAACAGTCACATTTCTGTCAGTCTGTAAAATAAAGAGAAATAAAAGTAATTTTGCATTTGAAAATGTTAATCAGAACAGTAACTCCATTAGGATTATCTTTCAAATCCAGAAAAGTTCTAATATATAACAAATTATTAGCATATTAATAAACCATATTTAAAAAACCTAATCAAGGAGCTCATCCATTTGCAAATTTCATACATAATTACTTGGAATTTCCATAAAAAGTTATAGGTAATAAATCGACATTTCAGTTACCCATGAATGCTAGAACAGTCACACAAAGACTCATTTTATAAAAATTAAGAAACACATTTGCTGAATAATGAAGACAAAACCCTTTTATGGGAATTTTCAAAAAAAAAAATCATAAGCTTTCAATCAATAAACAAAAAAGACAAAACTTAGACTTTCTCATCATTAAAATGGCTACAGCAACCCAGAGAAAAGAAAATATGGAGCTGAAGAAAAACAGATTTGCCATACTATACAACCTCATAATATTACCAGGAAAATGTAAAGTTCCTTAAAGGTTATTTTTATACAAATTATTGAATAAAACTGATGCTGAATGTACATTTAAAAACATCAATATGAGTATTAGTTACCTAAAACATCAGTTTTAAGTAAAACAGGTATCTTTTGAAGCACAGTTAGAAATTACAATTAATATACCAAAAAAGAACATTAAGAGAACAAGCTCAACATGTCTATTATCTATCTAGGGTGGTCACAAATGCCCTATGCGTGCCAGCTAGAATTTATCTGCATGTACATCTGTGTTTTCCACCCAAATTTTAATTTTTCCCATATTCTTTTTGACATCTCGTATGCTGACAAAGTAGACATGATAGCTGTTTTGGTCTAAAAGTATTCTTAGGACCCAATCTCACAAATAAATTGCACTACACTTTTATGGTGATTTACTATTTATTGATTCCTTACTTGTGTATGCTAATCTTATATACCAATTTTCATCATTTAGAAAAACATTCGTTTGGCTAACAAAGACAGATGAGTTCGGTAAATTAATAATTTTATATAATATGTAGCATCTTCATGAAAGAGAGAAAACAGATTTTGACTTTCAAATGCTTTTTTTTCCTTATAAACTCATTGATTTTTAAGAATCTCTGAATTTATTTCTATAGGGGTAAATACTGACCACAATACTGATTACAAAGCATCAAGTTGCTTTTGCTTTAAAAGATGATTATCAAAAAGCATTTTATAAAATCAGTTAAAAATATTTGAGAGGTTAAAAAAGAGGATATTTATCAGTCCAAAAAGATTTCAATTTGGTAATGCTCTCGTCTACTCATCTGAAAGTACTTCCAGTATACAACAATATCTATCATAACTTAAGTTTCCTTTTATTCAGGTAAATACTTACCATAAAAAACGGGAAATACTTTTGCTGTATTTCTCTTAAATGAAATACTTTTTTAAAAATAAGGGATGTTTTCAGGAATGTCAAAATAACAATTCTCTTTTCTGATAGAGTTGAGATTACTATAAATCTTTTAATTTTCTTCAAACAGTTTCTATAATTAAAACTAACAAATGGTTGGGCCGGCCCGTGGCTCACTCGGGAGAGTGCGGTGCTGATAGCACCAGGGCCACGGGTTCGGATCCCATATAGGGATGGCCGGTTTGCTCACTGGGTAAGCGTGGTGCTGACAACACCAAGTCAAGGGTTAAGATCCCCTTACCGGTCATCTTTTATTAAAAAAAAAAAAACAAAAAAACTAACAAATGGTGAGAGGCCTAACTACAGTGAAGGGATGTGTGATCACCATTACTGTGCATAAGAAAAAAAAAGGGGGGGGAGTGGTAATCTACACTGGAAGAGCAAGAAGATAGGAATGCACTCTGGATACCACCAGATGCAGGGTCTCAGAGCAAAGCAACAGAAAACAGTAAATGTGGGTATGCAAAAAAAAAAAAAAAACCCCATAAACACAAATGAAACAAAAGGGAAGGAAGGAAGAGATATTTACTCAAAGAAGACAGGTCCCTAGTCTCAGTAAGAAAATGCCAAGTGTTAATGAAACTGGGAAAAGCTAGACTAAGTGAGGTAAGGTCCAGGATAGGCCACCTGTAGCTGCACCAGCTCTCCTGTCCTCTTCACACCTGCCCTCCCTCCACTATTACTAAAAGTTAACTTTAGGAGTGGGCTTTAGGCACGCTATGATTTCAGTGGCACCTGGAAGGCCTCTCTAAACTTCTAGCAGTTTCTCATTTTTGAGTAACATATTTAACTTTGAAAACAGGGGCATGCTCTAAGCAACTTCTGAGTATTTTCTTAATTTTGATTATAATGTTACTTAATAATTTAGTACATACGAGCTTAAAACAGGTACATATAAACTATTTATGCTCAAGGCACTTATAAAATTATAAAACCAAAATATATCTATAAATTAAATACAGACTACAAAACCAATAAGATTTAAATTAGTACTAACTGAATATGATGAACGGTACTGCTTTGCTCATACTGAGTCTTTACTCCCCTTATGAATATGACGCTGACAGGAAAAAGCCACCGCTCTTTCAGTTGAGCTTCCTGCACTTACTGGCATTGGTGAAGACTGAATTCTCTCACCAATTATCTTTATTCAAACTGCTACAAAACCCTGTTTTTTTCCATATTATTATTTGGCTTTCACCTAACACATACGCACACTAAGTCCATCCTTGTCTTTTTCTCATTGGGTCATAACAATTACAACACTATTAATACTGTTTGGTGACAAAACAGTTGTAAATTGAAATACAGAGGCGAGTCCTAACACTGAATTGCCATAAAATAGGAATCCAGATAATCCAGAATAGGCGTACCATTCTTTTTTTAGATTATTGAAACGAAAAGAAAATTTTAAAATCTTTGTACAGAATTCAAAGTCTAGCCCCCACCATTTACACTAACAATTAAATCTTTTAATAGAAAGCAGTCACTTCATACTTAGAAATAAAAAGCTAAAATAACTAAAGAATAAATGTTAAAGTCACAAATTATTTTTACTATTATAAAAAACACTGAACTTTACTTATAATAGAGAAATGCAGATTAAAATTATACTAAGATATCAGTTCTCACCTATCAGATTAGCAAAATGAAAAAATGTGACTGGTGGGAAAATACAGAAAAAATGGTCAGGGCCCCTCAGATGTTCAGAATCTTGCCGAGCATTTGATGTAAACAGGCACGTGTGCTCAGGTCGTTCCTTGGTTATCATCTAGTGTAATTGTGCACCCAGGTGTCCTGGGTTGTGGGCCTAAGAATAAGGATGAGTGGCTCTGATCCACGGCACCTCCCATCCCTGGGATGACCCGGGGTGGGGGAGGACATGGCGAGGCCACTACTGCTGCTGGAGGTTGCTGCTGCTAGTGCCCCCGGGACCCTCTGCAGGGCCACTGCCACTGCCGGACCTGTAAGCTACCAGACCTGTAAGCTACTGGACCTGTAAGCTGCTGCTGCTGAGGAAGCTGAGGACCAAGCTCACATCACCTACCAACAGCTCCTGGAATCTTTCCCAATTACCTAGCATAGACCTGCATGTGAAGGGTCTGGTGATCCAGCCTGGCATGTGAGGGGTCTGGTGACCCAGTCTGTACAGTGGGTTTGGAGGGTCTGAGCCCTAGCTCTGACAATGTAAATGGAAACTTAGTATAACTAAAATAATAACTAAAATAATGAAACATTTTGGCTTTAGTTATGACTTGCCTTACTTTACAGTGACAACACAAACTAATCTAACCTAATTAAGTTGTATGGGAAAACCAGTGTCATGTTACTTACCAATTCTTGTAATCTAAGAAACCCAGGCAAAAGATTTGCTTCCATATCTCTTAGACACTCTGCTTTATCTAGAACCTTTAAAATAAAAAATGCAGCATTAAAATCAATTTACAAAAAAACCTTTTACAAAACATTTATATAATATACTGCTAAATCCAAAAATTTGAACTTTCCATGTTATAAAGAAAAATTGTAACTTCTGAATTAGCTTTTACAATGCTATTTACATTTGTAGAAAGACATTTCAAACAGATTAAACATATAAATTAAAAAAGACCACTTATAACACGTTTCAACCCAAATGTCTCAACAGAAAATGAGTCATTGCTATGTTTAAAAGCATACTATCAAAAAGATGATGGTGTAGGGTTCCTGCAGGACATTTTCTTAGGTATATAAGAAATACAACCATGTGCATTTCTTATTCCATATGATAAAAGACAAATGTCTACCAGGTACCCAAAATTACAGGTCTTTCGTACCAAAGAGAGACAGAAAAAAATTCTGAATTTCATCAGGTAAAACTTTTCTTGCTTGGACCTTATAACTACATGATAAACCTTGTTAAAAACCCGTGGCTCACTCGGGAGAGTGCAGCGCTGGGAGCGCAGTGGCGCTCCTGCCACGGGTTCAGATCCTATATAGGGATGGCCTGTGCACTCACTGGCTGAGCGCGGTGTGGGCGACACCAAGCCAAGGGTTGCAATCCCCTTACCAGTCACAAAAAAAAGAAAAAAAAAAACAAAAAAAAACTGGATAACTGATCATGTTAAGAAAGACTATGTTTTTGTTCAGTGTTATATTGCTATTGGGATTATGTTTTTTAAAAAGGTCCTTATCTTTTAGAGATATATAGTGAAGCATTTATGAATAGTACATGTGACACACGTTTGGCCACATGTTAATAATTATTGAAATTGGGTGACAGGTTCACTGGAGTACATTACACTATTCTCATGACTTTGAAATTTCCATAATAAAAAAAGTTTTTAAAAGGTTTCAAGAGGTCATCATTAGTCCATTAAAAAAAAATCAAGGTTTTAAAAGCACTATCTAAAATATGTAGTCTAACTTTTGTTTTTACCTTTTATTATGGAAATTGTAAACACACAAAAAAAGTAGGCAGACTAGTATCAGGAACCTTCACATATACCTCACCCAACCCCAACAAACATCAACATAAGGCCAATATTGTTTCTTCTATACCATTCCCTTCTTTTCCCCTCTACCATCTTGCTGGATTATTTTAAAACAAATCTCAGACATTATAACATTTCATCCGTAAATATGTTAGTATGCAACTCTCCAAGATGAGGACTCCTTTTTTCTAAACATAATCACAGTATCATTATCATACTTAAAAAAATTAACAATATTCCTTAATATCATTTAATAACTAGTATTCAAATTTCCCTACTTGTCCCACAAAGGACTTCTTATAGTTAGCTTGTTTACATTAAAGATCCAAAAAGTTCCACACATTGTCTCTTACTACATTTGGTTTATTTGTCTTCTAAGTCTCTTCTAAATTATAACAGTTCCCTCCATCCTTCTTTATTTCCTTGCTATTTACATGTTAAAGAAACCAGGCCATGTCATGCAGAATTTCCCACATTCTGGATTGGCTGATTGCATCTCTGTAATGGCATTTAGTATGTTTTTATAGCCCCTATATTTCTGTAAAACAGTACATAGATCTAGAGGTTTGATCAGAATCAGGGGTTCAAGTTTTGGGCAAGAGTACTTCACATGTAGTGCTAAATATTTCTTATTGCCTTACATCAGCAGGCATATAATACCTGGTTGTTTCTTTTTAAAATTTTTTTGATGTTATGAATGATTCAGGTGTTGTTAACTTGATCCATTCATTATAAAGTTCCCCAGAAGCCTTTCACCTAATGATATTTGTATCAACTAATCAACATTGCCTATATCCATTATTTCATTAGGGATTTATTCAAAATCATAATCTATCCATTTTTCTGCATTTATTGGTGGACATTTTTGTAAAAAGAACTTTCCCTCATCCATGAGTTGGCTACCCAGAAACGGAGTTCACATAGGACAAGAAAAATAAATGCTTAATTCTTCCCTTTTATTTATTAAATTTTCAGAATGACTTTGTGCCTGTATTAGTTTCCTGTGGTTGCTGTAACACTGCCCACAAACTTGGTGGCTTAAACCAGACTTAAAATTTATTCTCCCATGATTCTGGAAGCCAGAAGTCCGAAGTCAGTTCCAAAGACAAAATCAAGGTGTCAGCAGGGCCACACTCCCTCCAGGAGCTCTAGGGAAGAATCCATTCCTTGCCTCTTCCAGTTTCTGGTGACTGCCAGCATCCCTAGGTTGTGGATGCATCACCCCAATCTATAAGGTCAGTATCTTCAAATTTCTCACTGACTATACTTCCCGTTGCTTCTCCTACTTGGCCTTCTCCTCTGTGTGTGTGATATAGTTAAATCTTCCTCTGCTTCTCTCCTGTACAGACACTTGTGATTGCATTTTGGGCCCACCTACTTAATGCAGGTAAATTCCCCATCTCAAGATCTTTCACTTAACTGCATATGCAAAGACTCTTTTTCCGAATAAGGTAACACATACAGGTTCCAGAGACCAGGACCTGATATTTTCAGGAACCATCATCCAGCCTACTGCAGTGCCCTAGTAAATTAAACTCCCAAAAATAGCCAATGAGTTGGGGTTTTGAGTTTTTTATGTATTTTAGTATCATTATGAATTTATGGATTTTAAGATACCTATCTAATATGTGTTTCCATCCATTGAATTACAATTTTTTTTTTTGTCTTTTTTCGTGTCCGGCAACAGATCACAACCCTCAGTGTCGGGCCCGTACCGGACCGGGACCAGCAACGGGATCGCAACCCTCGGCGTTGCGCCCGCACCTCGCTCAGCCAGTGAGCGGGAACTGGTCTGTATGTGGGATCCGAACCCTCGGCGGGAGCACCGCCACGCTCCAAGCGGCGCACTGTAGCAGTGTGCCACTGGGCCGGCCCCTGAATTACTCTTTTTGACAGTTAAATTGTCCTATCTTTGGCCAGTGGGAGCTCCTTTAAATTGGCTTCTGTGTCTTTTTTAAATGACCCTAGTAGTAACTGATAGTTTCCTAGCTTTCTAGTATGGCAATATGTTCTAGGTTCATCTTGTACATTTTCTGGCCACAAATGAAATCACCCTTTCTCCACAAAAGCCTCTTTTTTTCTCCTAAACATTTACACTTTATTAATAAATCTTATTGCAAATTATAATCATTTAAACTACAAAAAAAATTGAAATGCAGGAATATAATATTGTTTCCCCAAATAATCCATATTGTTTTATATATGTTTTATTAATTAATTAATAAACAGCTTGAAACAATGTATGAGAACAATCATATTTAAGGTATTTTATTCTTAATTAGTTTAAGCAAAATAAAGGTAAAATTATTGACTGCTATAAAGATATAAATTAGTTTCTCCACTATGCATTCTCATTATGAAATTTTTCCATCAATCTCCATTTAAATAACTCTCTAGTCCAGAACACAGATTAATTCAAATAAATTGGTCCATTTTTCATCCCCATTTTAATGCAAAATGCAAAGCTGAAGCAGTAAATTAATAGTTCAGTCTTCTGATTTAGTAATAGTTAACCACTATAATTAACTATTTTATGGTATCCTAATGAATGATCATTTTTCAAAAGCAATTATCACATAACTAATACTCAGAGAAGTAAAAATTCTACTTCTGATCCAAATATTTTTCTTAATAATTTACACTAAGGCATTCTAACAGACTCTCAATTTGTAAACTAGTTGACTGACTAGAGAACATTCTTGGCCATCTTTCTACATTATTTCCTAAGTACTAAAGTTTACCAATTCATATATTAGATGGCTGAATATTCTGTAGATTTATTCTAAAAAGAGTTCTACACCAGACACTTGCAAACTTTTCCACCCTTAACATTTAGTCAACTAACAAATACTTATTGAACACCTACTTTGATCCATTGGTCCTGAAAAATGAGTAGGGCCCTACTTACTCTTCATGGCTGTTTCTAGAACATTGATTCTTCCTCCTTCCCCAAAACACTCAGCTTTGAAATTTTACTTGTTGGAGTCATCCACATATTCTGGGGTCATTCCTCATTATTTACAGGTTATGGCTTTGAACTACCACTTCTTTAATACAACTCCTACATGGATACTTCAAAATCTGCAGAGATGACCCCCTGCTGATACACTGAACTTAGTTCCCTAAATTCCTCTCCACCAATGATCTTATATCCTACCCTACCTCAGTGAATGACCAACTTATTTCCTGGATCACTAGTTTTTAAAGTGTGGTCTATGGCCCTCCGGGGTGGTTTCAGGGGGTTAGGAAGGTCAAACTATTTTTATAATACTAAAATATTATTTGCCTTTTTCACCATGATGATAGTTGCACTGATGATACAAAAGCAATGTTAGGGTCACCTTAGTATAAATCAAGATAATTGTGACAAACTGGACTAGCAGCCATTATATTCTTCACTATGCACTCGCATTAAAAAAAAAAAAGTAGACTTCTGCCTCTAAGAAGATGGAGCAGATGTACTTTTTCCTATTTTTCCTGAGAAGTAAAACAAAAATACTGATTATTATATATAAAACAAACAAGGCTCTGAAAGGTGAGAGAAGATGACAGACCAGCTAGGGACCTTATGACCAGAAGAACAGCAACTCACCTCAGAGAGTGAATCATCTGGGCTGTCTTTTTGCCTCACATATCCCAGACATGGAGCTAAAGACGCCAGCAATACATAACACCAGCAGGTGCAGACCAAAAAAGACCCAACAAAAACCTGCTCTCTCTCTAGCCAAGGGACCAGGAAAGGGGCAGCAAGACTTTTAGGACACTGCACTCTCCCAGATTTCTTTGTACATCACTGATGTCCTCTCAGTCTCCTTGTTTGTTCTTCCTCATCCTCTCAACACTGGAATGCGACAGGATTCAGTCATTGGACTTGCCTCTTTTCTAACTTACTCTCTTGGTGACCTAATCCAGTCTCAGGCTTATATACTAGCTATATGCTTGCAACTTCAAAATAATTTCCCCACGTTGGACCTCAAACTCTAGACTCATATGTGCAACTGCAAACTCAACTTCTCTACTTGGACCTAACATGCTCCAAAACAAACTTCTGATCACTCCTTCCCCACAGTAATACTCCACCTGCTTCAGTCTTCTCCACTCAGATAATGACAACTCCATCCTTTTAAGTGCTCCAAACACTTCTGAGTCATTCTGGACTTCTTTCTTTTTTTCCTTCTCCATGCTCAATCTATCAGGTAACTCTGTCAACCCTACTTTCAAAATATACCCAGACCACTTCTTACCACCGCCACTGCTACTACCATCATGTTGGTCCAAGCCAACATGATGTTTTGCTTAGATTATTACAAATGCCTCATAACTAGTTGTGTTAGTTTCCTAGGGCTGCCTGAGAAAAAAATTTTTTAAAAAGTGTAAATATCTTTCTCCTTACACTCTTACAACTTCTGACCAAAAATGCGTGCATTTTTTCCATGCCAAGCAATCCTCCAATTCTCTGCAGGCATAAACTGGGTATCCTATAATTCAATTTTATTCTGACACTATCTACCTGGAGTAAGTGTCAGACCCCACAAGTTAAGGGCTCAGTCTCACCAGACCGCCCTCACTTCAGATGCCAATCACAAGTCCAGGCCTCCCTTCTGACTAACTGGCTATAAATTGTGGGTTCCCACCACTCCCTGTCAGGTTTGATAGTTTGTTAGAATGGCTCATAAAACTCAGGAAAACATTTACTTACATTTACCTGTTCATCGTAAAGGATACAACTCAGGAATCACCAAACTGAAGGGATGCATAGGGCAAGGAATGGGGGAGAGGCACCAAGCTTCCATCCCCTCTCCAGTTGTAACCTCCTCCCAGCACCTCCAAGTGATCAGCAACTTGAAAGCTCTCTAAACCCTATCTTTTTGGGTTGTTATGGAGGCTTCATTATGTAGACATGATTGATCAAAACATTGCTATTAGTGATTAAGTCAATATCCCATCTCTCTCCTCTCCCCAGAGGTCAGGTATGGGCTGAAAGTTCCAACCTGCTAATCACATGGTTGGTTCCCCTGGTAACCAACCTCCACCTTGAGGCTATCCAGGAGCCACCAGTCAACTCATTAGTACACAAAAAGAAACTTACTTTGAAGATTCCAAGGATTTTAGGAACTGTGTACTAGGAAATGGAAAGAAGACCAAATACACATTTCTTATTATTATCACAGTATCACAGGTTGCCATAACAAAATGCTATAAATGGGGTGGCATAAACAACAGAAATTTAACATCTCACAGTTCTGGAGGGTAGAAGTCTGAGATCAAAGTGTTCGCAGGGCCATGCTTCCTCTTAAGGTGCTAGGTAAGGATCTGTTCCAGGCCTCTCTCCTAGCTTCTGGTAGTTCCTTGGCTTATGGCAGCATAATTCCAATCCTTACATGGCATTCTCCCTGTGTCTGTCTGTCTTTAAATTTCCTCTTTTTATAAGGACACCAGCATACTGGATCAGGGGCCCATCCTCCTCCAGTATGACCTCATCTTAAAAGAACTGCAATGTTCCAAATAGGTCACATTCTACCATAATGGAGGTTAGAACTTCAACATTTGAATTTTTGGGGAAAACAATTCAACCCATAACACTAGTTTGCATGCTTCTACCCCTGAATCATTAATTGATTCCCAACACTATCATTCTCCTTACTTGTACTACCCCAGCCACAATAGCCCCTTAGATATTCCTTGAATATACAAGGCATGCTGCAATTTCCTTTGCACTCTACTCTCATGTAAATATCTTTGCCTAGAATACTTTTTACAGATATCCTTATGGCTTGTGTAAGGATATTGTGGGCACTCAAGCGGAGGGGGAGGGGGAAGGCACTCCATGGCAATATGGCTCCCTTCCGGGTTCTTCTCCACAGTGAAAGACAGCCGGTGCCAAACTTTAACCAGTCACAGGTCAAGGCCCACCTCCTGCCCAACCCCGTCAAATCAGCTACCGCCCCGTCCACCCCCTATCCAAACCCGGAACGCATCTCCCTATAAACATATGTGCGGTCCTTGAATAAAGTGGAACTTCTCTGGTGAACTGTCATCCCGGGTCTCGTGTGCTTCCTTCATCCATGCGCCCTTTCATTGGTGCCAAAACCCAGGAAGGAGTTCACCCCACACCAGGGGACTCCTTCCTCGGACTCCTCCACGACCCCCGGGACTGACGGTCTGCCCTCGTCCATTTTCTCCAGCGTTGGCACCCTTCATCCACCACCGGCTCATCTTTTTGTCGGGCTTGTAGGTTATTCAAACCTTCACCCTAATCACATTCCCCTGGCTCCAGAGGCTGAGCCCCCATTCCTCTCTCGCTCCTCTCCAACCTTCCTTTTTCCAGGTCCTGGACCTCCATTGTTTGCCCAAAACCCTAGCGCTAGGTCCCTTCCGGCTCCAGGCATCTTTGCCTACGGGAAGTGAGGGTCTAGGTGACGACCTACACCCCTTTCCTTCCTGGGTTCATCCTTGAACCCAACCCCTGGGAATGGCACGACTCATTGGGGACGCCCTCTGAGTCCCATCATTCTCATCCAGCCGAAGGGCTAGTTCCAATCCTCCTTTTAAACCTTCTCTCTCTCTCTCTAATCCTTTTTGGAATGGGAGCTTCCGCCTCCTCCCTCTGGGGTGATTCACCCTTACAATGTCTCTTAAACAACCTCACCACCCTATCCCTCAAGCCTGACATTAAACCCAAACTCCTCACTAAATTTTGCACACAAGATTGGCCTTATTATCCCCTAGATAACCAAAATAAGTGGCCCCCTGAGGGCACACTCGATCCTGATATTCTCCAGGATTTCTTTAATTACTGCCAGCGCCTGAAAAAATGGAAAGAGATTCCCTACATTGAGGCTTTCCGTCTACTTGCTCAAAATCCCTCTTACTGTCTCACCTGTTCTCCTTCCCAGGTTCTCCTTGCTTCCAAACCCCTTCCATCCTCACCGCCTCCACTACCCCCTACTTCTGATAATTTTGACCCTGTGGATGAACCCTCTCCGTACAGGTCTCCTCCTCCTGTAACTCCCTCTGCTCCCCAACCCCCTCAGTTAACTCCGCTGCCATCTTCAGCTTCGCCTAGTCAGCCTGTTCTCCCTCCTGCCTCCTCCCCCCGTTTCTTCCAGTCCCTCCTCGCTGCCATTTCCTGTCCCTCAACCCCCAAAAGCAGTTTCGCCGCCATCTTCTCTCGCCCCATCTTTTCCTCCACCGCCATCTTTTGTCCCGCCATTTCCTAGCCCCACCTTGCCGCCATCTTATTCCCTGCCGACTCCCATTTCACCTGCCCTGGCGCCTTCCTTTAGCCCCCCTGTAACTCGTTCCCAGGGACTCCTCCCTTCCTCTACCATGGCTCCTCTCCGTGAAGTAGCTGGTGCCGAGGGGGTTGTTAGGGTACACATTCCCTTTTCATTAGCCGATCTCGCCCAGCTAGAAAAGAGGTTAGGGTCCTTCATCACCGACCCCTCTACTTACATTAAAGAATCCCAATGGGTCCTTCAGGCATACAGTCTCACCCATCATGACATCTATATGCTCCTGGCCAACACCCTCCTTCCCAAGGAACGCTACCGTGTCTGGGGCGCAGCTCGGACTCATGCAGATGAGGCCCGCCACATAAACCCTGCCCTCCCCATTGGCCCCCAGGCGGTCCCCGAACAGGATCTACACTGGGATTACAACATGCCACAGGGAATCCAGGCCAGAGATCACTTTAGTTCTTGCCTTCTGGCCGGTCTTAAAAAGGCTGCTTGCAAAGTTGTTAATTTCCAGAAAGTCCAGGATGTTCTACAAAAAAGGAAGAAACCCCATCCGAGTTCCTTAATCGACTAACTCAGGCTCTTCAACAATACACCAACCTAGATCCCACCTCAGAAGACGGGCGCCATGTCCTTATGACATACTTTTTGGCCCAATCTTACCCCGACATTAAAGCTAAATTAAAAAAACTGGAACAGAGCCCCACTACTCCCCAGACTGAAATCTTATCAGTGGCCTTCAAGGTCTTTCATAATAGAGAAGAGGAAAGGGAATGGGAAAAGGAACGGCGCAAACAAAAGGCTGATTTGGCCAACCTCCAAATGTTGGCTCAAAT